>NC_092057.1:8561299-8778799 GCF_039877785.1 Chaetodon trifascialis
CTCCAGGTAACTGATTCCTGCTGTCTGCTGACTCCTGCTGTCTGCTGACTCCTGCTGTCTGCTGTCTGCTGACTCCTGCCGTCTGCTCCTGGTTGTTCCAGAGTGTGTCTGCAGTGTTTTTGTTTGACTGACAGCTTCCTCGTCCCCCCTCTAGTTGTAATCTTCTGATTTCAGCGATGAATGAAAATAGCAGCAAGCAAGAAAAAACAAAATCCAGACTTAAAAGCTTCAGTGGACCACATCAGGGTCCATCAAACTGAAACGTACATCACTGGTTCTGAACTTGATGGATGACCCAGCCGTGAACTGGTTCTCTTGGACTCGCTAAAGATCGTCATGCAGCATGTCCTCATAGCCTCGTTCACACTCTCATGAGTCTCATCAGACTTCAGAAATGTACACGTTGTTTGGAGCTCTGGAAGTCCTGATCCAGCAGGTCCATCTTTGGGTTGAAGTCCGTCAGGATGAAGCTTTGTATTTGTGGCAGTGATCCCTGACACAGATCTGGACTTTGGAGACTGAAGACTTCCAAATGAGGAGCTGAGACTCCTGCTGCTCCTCTCAGCTGCTCCTCTTTGAGCCGTCTGTGATAAAGTTTGTCATTTAGTTTTTCAAAATAAGCTTCAACAAAAAACAGAAGTCCAGATGATGCTGAGACGGAAGCAGAAGAGGAAGTGACTCACTGACTGAACAATGAGTCTGTGGTCCAAAGTGTCATCGTCTCTTCTTGGTGTCGTTTCGTCCTCGGCAGTGAACAGGAAGCCAAGATATCATCAGTCCTCATCTGCGTCCACTCTGCAGAGTCGTCCTCACTTCCAGCTGCAGCCGCTGATTTCACTAAGTATGTCTGCAAGAATTTTACATCCAACTCTCCGACCCTCCTTCCATCCAAGACTTCCCATAGTTTCATATTTTCTGAGCCTCGGCAGCCTGACCTTATTTCTGTGTCTACTATGTTTGCTGCCTCTGTCTTTAATATTGCGGTACTGCTTTTATCTAGAAAGAGTACAAATACCGCTATGAAAACAAGTGCTGTTACTGCGGCTGTCAGTAGTACTACATGTAGTACATATACTCTGATAGTCTAAACCTGCTCTAAACCTTTATGTGAAGCTACACACTGAAAACATTTCCTCTGAGACATGATGGATGTCAGCAGAAATGGTCAGAGTCCAGTTCAGGTTGTCAGAACGGAGCAGACCAGGCCACCGTTCGCTCGTCAATACCACTGATCGCTCGTCAATACAGGCTGGATTGTCTTTTTTTAGAAGAGCAGTGAACAAACTCTGATCTTAGTGACCCACCTTCTATCTGGGCTGAGCTTTTTATGGGAAGAGCACATTAAAAAGTCATGAGGACGCTCTGGAAATGCATCAGGATGAATCAAATTAGCCCAATTACTGCCTTCCACTGCCTCCCCTCAGCGGTGCGTTCCAGGACGATCAGGAGTTCTTTCAAGCTGCAGCCGTTTGTGAGCCTTCATATTTGTTCATATTTGGTTCAGCGAGTTGATTCTAAAACAGCTGTGACGCTGAGTGAACCATCAATAAACAGGAAGTGATCACCTGATCTGATCCTCTCTGACACACACTGACCTGAAATCAGCTCAAACTCAATATATTTAATGTTTTTCCAGATCAGCTTCATCAGATTAATTAAGAATTACGTCTTTATTATGGCCAAAACGCCAAAAGCCAAAAGAAGTGTAACTGGAGCAGCAGAGTCATTTGTCCCTGACTGAAGTGTTGGATTGAAGAGGAGCTGCTGCGTTCACTGCCGGGCAGAAACGTGGTTCATTAGCCTTCAGGGGAACTTTTCTCTGTTCCTACACTGAGCTTCAAAGGCAGCAGGCGGGAAGAAGAGGGCTGTTAGCATAGATTAGCATACGCCTACAGCTGCAGCGCACTCTCCAGCAGCTGTTCCTTCAAAGACCTTTGCATCTGATCTATTGTTTATCTGTTGTGTTGAACGTCAGTGTAAACTTCACACACAACAAGCATGAACACAACAAACAGAACATGAGTACATCTGAACCAGAGATGAAGGGAAAGTCTCAAATAATGATTCATGGCCTGCCCACCCACCGACATCAACAAACCCACCCACACAGGTGGAGGCTCCACCCGAGAGAACAGGAAGGCCTTCAGCCGACTTTCAAAGCATGAGCACTCGAGTTCAACGAGTGTCAGCAGTTTGTTCCAGAGAGGCAAGAGAATGTTTCATCTGTTTTTACCTGCTGCAGAATGAACCTGAAATACAGATTTTTCTCAAAGGACTCAGACTGATTGATTGATCAGATGAATATTGATAGAATAAGTCCAGACAGCTGTGAGCTCTGAGGTTTGACTTCTACGTGAAGGTGACTTGAATAGCTGTTACTGCTGTCATGAGGCTGATGAGAGGCTGCATCTCCGGCTGCTCAACGGCCGAAGACTGAACAGATGGGATGATGCAGACGCCTGGCAGTCACATGACATCTGCGTGACAGCCGCATGACACATGACCTCCTCTCTTCTTAGATCTCAGCTCGTTAAATATCAAATATTACAGGTGAATTGCCATCAGGAAACAGTTCAGCTTGCTGCGTACAGACGTCTCCACACACACCTGCTGCTTCATGTACAAACAGCAGCGTAACAACATTGATACTCTCAGCCAATCACATTGAAGAAGAGCTCAACCAATGGAAAGCTGGCTCTGTTAACCAGAACAATGCTGGACTCAGGATCTGTCTCTTACTTCTCTGACAGGACTTCCTGATGGAGGCCACGCCCCCTCACCTGAGACTGTACTACAGTGAACCTCACGGTCCCGTCCTCGGCCCTCTTCTGTCTGTCTTGGAAGTGCTTCCCCTTGCACAGATGATGAGACAGTTTACTGGTTTCTGCTCTCACTTCAGATGATTTTCAACTAGACACCAGACTCAAAACACCAAATGGCCAGTTTTCAATAGCAGCGAGATCATTTCCTTCAGCTAAACAGAGACAAAACCACATTTCTTCTTCTTCTTCTACTCCCCCACCTGGTACTGGTCTGATCACCTCTTCTGTTAAACCTGTTCTTAAACCTATGGACCAACATGTGAACTGTCTGATTTACTCTTTATATATTAAAGTATCTATCTATCTATCTATCTATCTATCTATCTATCTATCTATCTATCTATCTATCTATCTATCTATCTATTCCTGCTCTTGAAGGTGTCGTACATATGAAGGTACTGTCGTGTTTGTGTTGTTTGTCCTCATCCAGGTCTGTTGTGGACCGGAGGTCACACAGCTCAGGTCTGTGGATCCATACTGATGATGTCGTCTGTTATCAGCTGTCAGTGTGTGAGCTGCTGAGGTCCAGTGTGGATCCTCCAGTCCAGCAGACAGCAGCTTCACTCCTCAGTCTCCTGCATGTTTGTAGCTCAGGTATTTCTATCGCTGTCCCTGTGGAGACATAATGCATTCCCAAACCTTAAAGGGACAGATCAGTCCAAACAAAAAATGCTTTTTTTCCTCTCACCTGCAAACTATTTATCCGCCTGGACTGTTTTTGTTTTGGTAATGAACTAAATGTCTCTCAGGAACCAGTGACTGTACGTCATCCACAGACCTTTGTCTTCGTCACAATCGGTTAGCTTAGCTTTTCTCGGTTATAGGTGACGGGGGCGGGGGGTGGGGAGGGACGACGTACTTCACCAGGTGTCTCATGACATTTAAGAATCAGTTAGTTTCCCTTTAATAAAACAAGCCAACGCTGTCAGATCCAGGAGTGTTTAATGCATCTGAAACACTGAAGAACTGTGTAAAAAGGAAAAGGACAGTTTTTTAATCCTCGTTGCTACAAACAGTTTGTGAGTTCAGAGAAGGTCTTTGGACGTCAGAGTCCGAGTGAGGAACCAAAGGTCTAAGATGTCGATTCTTCATTGTGGACAAACTGTCAGCTGCTGACTGAGACCAGGTTTCTGGAAAACGTCTGTCCACGCGGCGCTCACACAGCTGCAGTGTCTCCAAAGTCTCTGTTCCAGCGGACGTAAAGGTCCAAAGTCTGTGGACCGACGCTCCTCTTGATCTTCTTCAGAGAATCCACAAAGTCCATGAAACAGATGTTTCGGACCTGAGGAGAAACCAGAAGGTTCACAGCTTGGACCTAAACACTGAACTTTGAACTCATGAGCGTGACAAAAGCCGAACTTCAGATTCTAAATCTGATTCTTCTTCTCTTCTTTTCTTTCATCTCTCATTTCTTTACTTCTTTTCTTATTGCTTTGCTTCACTCACTCACTCACTACAAACTGGAGATACAAGGTTTTCTCCTGACAGCCTTTTTCACCATGTCACAGGTGAGTTTGTCCTCCGCCTGTTCACAATGAGGAAGAGCATTTCCAAAATAAAAATGTGATGACATCATCAGCTGGTGCACTCACCTGGTTGGCCTCCACCCTCTTTACCTGCTCAGGATGCAGCTCTGCACAAACACACAAACAGGGATAAAGACTTTAAGTATTCTGTCAGCGACACCTTTGATCCACAAGAGCGTCGGTTTATTGCTGAACAAGCTGACAGAGATCAATGAGACACTGAACACAGGATGTGAGTGAGCGTTATGACAGGAAGACACGAAGGGTGATTCAGAGTGACCACAGCTGCTCCGCCGCCGTCACCTGCCACCGTCAGGAAGTGAAAAAAGATTGAGCTCAGTCTCCATCAGGACTCCTCAGAGGAGCCTGAACATGAGCGCAGAGCTTCAGGCTGTTTCTTTATCTAAACCTCAGAGGTGTGAGCTTCAGAGCATCATGTGTTCACATCCCTGAGCGAAGATTTTGTTATAGGAGGCAAGAAACAAAGAGAGAAAGACGACAAAACGAAGGAAGAGAAGAAGACCCACCGGCCAATAACATCAGCTTCATTCAAACTGACTCTTAAGGTCTGATAAAATCTTTGACATGAAGCCTGTTTCTCACCTCTGATTGGTCCCAGGGAGGCGTCTTTAGCCAATGAGGTGAGGTCACTGCCTGAGTATCCCTCTGTTATTCTAAACCAATCAGAAACAGACAAAGTTCAGGCGGTCTGTTGTAAACTTGGTCGCTGCCCTCTGCTGGACGTAAAGATCAGCTGACTGTCCTCAGGACATGTGGGGACAGACAGATGACACCAGAACGCACCAGGAAAGCTTTTCAAACACACATTCAACACAGTCTGTGAAACAATGACTCGGCAGGATTTGTTTGATGAGTCAGCGTTCACCTGGCCAGCCGGCTCAGCTCGCTGCGAGTCAGCGGGCTTCCATGTTTCTCCAGCAGGTTCTTCAGCAGCTTGAAGCGAGTCTGAGGACAAAAGCAGCGTCACGTCGCTGAGACAAACCTGAGACATTTACATGTCTGACATGAAGTGAAAGTGAACTCACCTCCTCGGCCGGCAGAGCAACGTACACTCGTTTAGCAAAACGCCTGCAAACAATCACATGAAAACAAAGCTGAGTGCTGCTGCTGCTGCCACCTGTAGGACGACAGGAGACACCGACATACAGCTGCCAAACGGACATCATGCTGAGGACATTTCGTCTGCAGCCAATTCCAAACTCAAGAATTCATTCATTCAACACAGTGAAATCACGAGCAGGACAGAAGACCGACACAGAAGCTGCATCTGTGACGGGTTCATGTCACATCCTGTGAAGAGAGCTTCAGTTTAATATCTGTGAACAGAGGAATCACTGCGAAGACACACTGACCACAAAGAGACACGAAAATACAATGAGACACGAAACAACAACAAAGGGACACAAAACACACAGAAAGAGACACGAAACGACAACAAAGAGACACGAAACAACAAGGAGACAAAACGACCACAAAGAGACACGAAACAACCAAAAGAAAGACAAGAAACAACAACAAAGAGACAAGAAACGACAACAAAGACACACGAAATGACCACAAAGAGACACGAAACACACAGAAAAAGGCACGAA
The DNA here is from genome assembly GCF_039877785.1 of Chaetodon trifascialis. NCBI lineage: Eukaryota > Metazoa > Chordata > Actinopteri > Chaetodontiformes > Chaetodontidae > Chaetodon > Chaetodon trifascialis. Next base: position 8,567,261 of record NC_092057.1, read on the forward strand.
ACGACAACAAAAGAGACAAGAAAGGGCCACTAAGAGACACAAAATGACAAGTAAGAGACAAAACGACAACAAAAGAGACAAGAAAGGGCCACTAAGAGACACAAAATGACAAGTAAGAGACAAAACGACCACAAAAGACAAGAAACAACAACAAAGAGACAAGAAACGACAACCGAGACAGGAAATGCCCACAGAGACACAGACCATCATGGTGAGACTGGACAGTAAACGGGAGGGCTGACCTGAGAACAGCCTCGTCCAGCTCCTGAGGTCTGTTGGTGGCTCCCATCACCAGGACCCGGTCATCCCCTCCCGACTGGACCTGGAACAGGTGGCGATACATCAGTGTTTCCACATCACGTGGAGGCACAAACTAATCAATTTATAATTCAATATATTACTCCATCAAACTCAATGAGGAATTCGGTCTTGAGGCGTCGGCTGGCGTCGTGCTCGCCCTCCCTCCGCTCACACAGCAGACTGTCCACTTCATCTGAACACCAAGAACAAACCGTCAGACTTCATCATGAACACCATCTGCTGCTTGTACAACAAAGATCGTCCTCATCAGCAGACGTCTGCTGCCTACAGAGTCCACGTGAAGACACCTTCAGCTCAACCCCCTGCAGTGACTCTACGGCCTCCAGGAGGGACCTGCACCACAGGTTGAGAACCACTGATTTAGAGTGAGACTTACCGATGAAGATGATGGAGGGCTGCAGCTCTCTGGCCACAGAGAACAGAGCTCGAACCAGCTTCTCTCCTTCGCCCACCTGCACAGACAGAGGAGCAGCTCCAGGTGAGCAGTGATGTCAGCAGGTTCCCACCGCAGCAGGTATGAACTAGTTCAGGGAGACTCACGTATTTGGAGGTCAAGCTGGCGGCACTGATGTTGAAGAAGGTGGCGTTGGACTCAGTCGCCACAGCTTTAGCCTGCAGGTGATCAAAGCATCAGTGTATCAAACGCTCCTGGACGTCATGAATCTAACCAATCACAGGTGAACTTTGACTTTAATCCAATTAGCAAATGCTACAATGCTAGCAGGCTAAGCTATGAGCACCTTCACATTAAGACGATTGCATTTGTAAACGTTTCTGCCTCCTTTCAGAGTTTTTAAGGTGTTTCAGCATGTCAGGGGTCAAAGGTCAGAGCTGCTTTAAAGGTAACCAGAACTTTCCGTTGCCTCCAACTTTTTGTTCGAGATTCAGGTTGTAAGGTGTTTCTCTGTTGTCTCCATGACGACAGTGCTTTAAAATGTTGATGGTTTAATGTAAACATTGTTTATAAGATGCTAACATTAGCATGCTAACGAGCTCATTAAACACCAGCATAGTTAGCATTGTTACTGTGTGCATGTTAGCATGCTGACGTTAGCATTCCTGTCTCGGTGGGAGATCTTTTGCTCTGATGAAACGTTTTATTTGTTTGTTGTCATAAAATTAGAAATGAGCGAGTGAGAAGTGAAAGACCATCGTCTCGTCTTCGGGTCTCTCAGACTCACCAGCATCGTCTTGCCGTTGCCGGGCGGACCGAACAGAAGAAGTCCTCTAGCTGGAGAACGCAGTCCTGTGAACAACTGGAGAAGAAGAAAATCTGCTGATGGACGATAACCACAAAAGAAGAAACTGTGAACAAAAATTTAGAAGAGGACGTCCTCCTTGTGTCCCTTCAGTAAACCTCGATGGTAACGTCTCTACGCTCACCTCAGGCCTCAGCGCCGGCAGGATGACGATCTCCTGCAGCGCCTGCTTCGCCAAATCCTGACCGGCAACATCTACGAAGCTCACAGACGAGCCGCTGAAACAAACCATTGATACAACCAATGATCCAAAACAGATACACGATCAACACCAAACAGCCAATCAGAGGTCGGCAGTGTCTTCGCCCCGCCTCCATGCTCAGCTCAGGTATCAGAAACTAACCACAACGGGTTCGTCAGCACCTCTCACCTGTCGACGATCTCGTTGAGGATGAGGTTGGCCAGCTTTCCGTCTACATTCTTCAGGTTCTTTGTGTCTTTCTTCTTCAGTGGTGTTGATGTCGGCGAGTTGACTTTAACGCTGTGACGACTTGTTCTGCCCTGCAGGAGGAATCCACACAGGAAGCGTTTGTTTGCTGTGTGACAACACGCCAGGACGCAAACTCACCTCGGCCTGGAGACCCAAGCTCCTCCGACAGAACCAATCAAACGCACCTTACTGTTGGCGAGGGCGGGGGGGCGCTGTGAGCGATGGAGGCCCGCCGAGGAGGAGGAGGAGGTCTTTGGGAAGGGCTTTGGTCTGCTGGATGGTCCTGGATGGTCTCTCTTTCTGGAGACAGCGCCACCTACTGACCACACACACACACACACACACACCACACACACACACACACACACACACACACACACACACACACACACACACACACACACACACACACACACACACACACACACACAGAATTTAACACGACAACAACAAAGCACAAAAAACAGTTTTCATCTAGGAAATTAAGGCAAGCTGGACAGACGCCAGCACAGATATCGCCCTCTCTGAAGCCCGGCAGACGTACCGGAGCACAGGTGGGCAGTGTGGTAGGCGGGGTCAGTGCCAACGGTGGAAATGTCTGTCGGAGTCCTGGAACCTGAGAGCGCCGAGACTGAAAGAGCAAGAATGAAGAGGAGAGAGACACCAAAAACTGAGAACACCAGCTTCGACTGACAACAATGAGATGAAAGAGGAAGTCCCTGTCCACATGAAGGTCATGTGATAAGATGAAGAGCTCCAGATCAACTTTGAAGAGACGGAAAACGACCACAAAGAGACGGCAAATGACCACAAAGAGATGAAAAACGACCACAAAGGGCTCTATTTTCGATTCCGCTGCCGGCGCGGCGCAAAGTCAGGTCCGCTTCGCCGATGGGGCGTGGCGGCGCAGACTTTGGTACTTTCGTGCACTGCGCCGCCGACGCATCTACTCCCCCTTCTCACCTCAGTCCCACCCAGCGGCACAACTCGGAAGGAGGGAGGGGAGAAGGTGTGGAGTGGGTCTGACACAGCCGAGTCCAATCTTCACCAATCACACCAGCTCCTCGCCTCACCTTTAAAAACGCAGCTGGCAAAGTGCGTGGCAGGTTTCGAGGATGACTGAGCCTGCACAGGAAACTGTCTGATGCCCAAACTTCTCCCAGGAGGAGACTGATGTTCTGGTCCGGGAGGTCCAGGCTTGCAGCGGCTGTATCTACGGCCTTGCGAAATTTATTTCAATACTGTCTATCTGTTTAGTGTGGAAAGTTACTGATCGTCAGATGTTTTTTGAACTGATGTAACCACAAATATTCACTTAATGACAAAGATGGGCGGCGAGGCGCTCTGCTGCTCTCCCAGTTGACACGGCACATGCAGTTCAGACTCTCTCCGTCTTAAGTCCCTTAATGTGTCCTCCGTGAGTTCATTGTGACATCCACGTCGTACAACCATGTTGTGTAAAACGCAACATGCCACAATGAATCCACCGACACTCTGAGGGCTGTATGTTAATGAACCACCTGTCCAGTCCAGACATCTAAAACGCATTTTGAGAACCCCAAATGTGCGTTCGATGACTGACTGAGCACTGCTGAAAACACTGTTAAAACCACGCTGCCGTCTTGTTGAAGGTGTGATACATATATGGTGTCATCAACCAAGTTTTCAGTGGATAGCCGTTATCACCTAGCAGCCACACATCCAGAGAGGTGTCCCCCTGAGAGACTGCAGGGATGCTAGAATTCGCTGGGATGAACGAGTCATGTGCCGACCCGGGGAAATTAGCATACACGTTTGTCACCAGGCAATTTGAGTCACAGATCACCAGTCATCCCTGTGTCACCTGTGTACATTCGGTCAGGTTGAGTGACCATTACATGTGCTGAATGCGCTTGCAATGTGGTCAGATGAGATACTGATCAAAATATATAAATTTAGGTCTGACTGTATGTGCTGACTCAGATATTTGCATTGAATTGTGGCTCTTGCTAATTATTGATCGCAGTGAAATGCCAGACACTGTGGAAACCTGCCTGTGAGGTATTGGTGACGTGAGTGCACGACTCTGCCGGTTTACGAAAATCCACTTGCCCAACAGTGCGCTGCTGGTGCACAGAGTTGGCCAGGTCTGGGGTGGCGAGCTTTCAGCGCACTTTTGCGCTGCTGGCGCAGACCGAAATGGAACGAAAATCCAAATCCGCCGGCTGATTATCCTGACACCTCCCCCTACTGCGCCGCAACACAAATCCTGGCATACCTCTGTGCACCTTGGTTTACCAAAATACGTGCACTATGCACCTGCCTGCGCTGCACGAAAATACTACTGCGCAGGGTGCGCACCCTGCGCCGGAATAGAAAATAGAGCCCAAAGACACAAAAAATGACCACAAAGAGACACAAACGGGATCTGAAAGACGTGGACACAGACAGCGGTCAGATCATCGATCGTACCTAAAGACTGCAGCCGGTCTTTGGCCATCAGCAGGTTAGCGGTCATCTTGCTCTGCAGCCGTCTGTCACGCTCGTATTTCTCTCCTGGAAGAGGAAGAAACGTGAATGTGCCTGCAGCTTGGTGACGCTTTAACTCTCCAAACATCAAATATGTCAGATTGAAAACAAGATTTCTGGCCGTGAACGTGGAGAACGTGGTTTTTGTTCCTCTGACTGTTTGTCTCTGTAGTGAACTGGACTCACCGCTTCCTGACACCTGGACGGCGATTCCTTCCTCCAGCTCTGCGATCCCTCGCTGGTACCAGCCCACCGCCTGCTGCTTGTCACCTGACAACACGTCAGCCAATGAAAATGAGCGTACACTCTGACATAACTCATCAAAGCTAACAGTCGACTCACAGATAAACAGTTTAATTTTCTCTTTGCTTCCCAGAATCAAAGCACAGAAACAGTGATGAGCAGCTCATGAGCCATTTCCTGTAAGGCTTTTATTGTGAAGGAGCCACAAGGGCTGTGCAGTATGGACTTTAAGGGAAATTCATGTTTATAAGATAAACATGGAGGTGGTTTGTTTGTCCTGTCCAAAAACTGACGTCTAACAGACACAGAGGGACACGTCAGCTGACATCAGCAAGTGCAGACCGAAGAATCAGAGCTGACATGAACGTGAACTCATTACTGAGTTAATGAGTTCATTAATGAGTTAATCAGTTAATAATCAAGTGTTTCCATCACCAGCTGATGTTTACACTGTAAAACGTTACGCACAGAATGCATCACAGTTAAAAGAAAAACAAATGTGCATGAAGTCGTTCATGTTGTGTTTAAAGGCATCATCATCACCGTCATCATCCTCATCATCATCATCATCTCAGCTGTTAAACTCCCGAATAGCGATGTCAGAGTGGAAGCTGCTTCTGTCTGTCTTCCCTTTGTGTCTCTTAAATTTAATTATGAAAATGAGGAGACATGGAAAAGTCCCATAATGCACAGCTGGCTCTGTGATGAGACTCTGGTGGACAGCAGTGACTGTGGACAGCTCTCTCTGCCTGATCGGGTCAGATTCATTGATCTGCTGGATCCTGACACGCTGTCACGTCTCATTGACTGCAGAGTGAAAAACCACAGACAAGAACCAGGACAGACATTTCCACCGTCCACAGGAAACAGATATTTAACAAAGAGACAAAGAAGGACAGATGGATGGTGCTGGATGAGGAGCTTTATATTAATGACTGTGTGACTGTAACAAAGCAGAAAAACTGATCTGTTCATATCCTCTCACATGAGGAGGACCTCGTGCTACGGATAGCTGAACATTAAACACAACATCAGCATTTACAGATGAACCAATGATGGAAAGAACTGATGGTTGCAGCTGTGTCACCCTCTCACTTTACACTGCTGACAGGCTGGCAGCCTCCAGCTGATCAATACTCCCATCAGTACAGACAGAGTGGACAAAGTCTGATTCCTGAATTAAACTGCGGCACAGTCAGAAACCTCCTCACACCAAACTCCACTGAAAAATCCTGAAGTTCAATCAGTGCTGCCATCGATGCTCACAGGTGTCAGAAGAAGAACTGATTGTGCTGATTAATTATCCTAAATGATCTTTTCTTCCACTCGGCGTGAATCACATCCACCGAGCAGCGAGGATTTTCTATTAACTTTGACAAAAAGGCTCAATGTTCAGTGAGCGAAGCTCCGCTTAAATCAGTGCTTTTCTAAAGGAGTTCAGTGTCAAAAGTCTCAGAGAGAAAGCTGCCATGAACGGGTACCTTGTTCGTCCTCATCGATCCTCAGCGCTGCAGAGATGCACTCGAAGGCCCGGCCGTGGTGCCTCCGGACCCGCTCGCCTCGCTCCGGACTCCCGCTGCTGTCCCACTGCTGTCTCTTCGCGCCGCCGGGCTCGGCTCTGACAGCGGCCGCGGTGCGGCTCCACAGCCAGCAGAGGAGCGACCGGAGCAGGGACAGCGCAGCCAGCAGCGGGTAGGACACGGAAGACAGCACCGCCAGCTTCCCGGCACCGTCACCGGTCCGCCTGCTGCCGCTTCTGCCAAACAGACTCATCCACGTCCATATCACAGCGACCCGGTCCAGTTCAGTCCAGAGGACCGCTCGGTTCAGACTAACGCACTGCTTCTTCTTCGTGTTCATGGGCGGCGCGCAGAGCCGCGCGCTGCCGCCGCCTGCTGGATTGTTACTGCCGGGGACAATGAGTCCTCCAGCCTGCCCGGTCTGATTTTAGTTTGCTGTGGATTTGTGTTTTAATTCATCGTTAAATCCTCAGAAACTCTGTGATGAACTCCAGTCATTTTCCATCAAAGAAGAAGCGTTAAGTCATTTCATCTGCAGAGAGAATGAGACAGACTGAGACAGAAAGACTGAGACAGATAGCTGAGACAGAGACTGAGACAGAGAGACTGAGACGGAAAGCTGAGACAGAAAGACTGAGACAGAGAGACGTGTTAATGAAAACTGTCAAACTAGAAAACATCTACGTCGAAGCTGAAATGTTGATTTTTGGTGTTTTTGCTTGAAAAGACTTTTAGATATAAAATGTCAAACAATAATGATTCATTTTCTGCTGATTCATTTTCTAACTTTAATTTTCTGCTGATTCATTTTCTAACTTTAATTTTCTGCTTCATGTCTGATTGTTTTCTGGTCTGACATGAAAAACTGTTCAGATCCTTCACTGAACTGAAGTAAAAGTACTCATACACACTGAAAATGCTCACAACAAGTGAGCGTGTTTAATTAATATCAGAGTGTAGTTAAAGTACACGAAGTATACTGCTGGCTGCTTTCATCCTGTCAGATCACCTCCCGGTCGGCTGACCAGGTTTTGGTACCACATGGTTCAGTCCGTCTCTGAGGTCATGGGTCAAACGCAGAAGGTTCCAGAAACTCGTAAATCTGACACAAACTGCGGGTTTAAATTTGGGCAGTATCACATCTTATGGATGATTAACCCACGAGAACCTTTGTGTTAAATATAACCTGCAATGCTGTATCAAAGAATATGAGAAAGTAATGAAAGCCATTCCAACTTCATTCAAAATGAGGACTCAACAACTGGTGGTACATTCAAATGTTTCAGAAACGAGATCACTCTGTGTGGAAGGAATCAGCTTAGGAAGCAAACTTTTCTCTAACAAGTTCATTAGAAATGTTTTAACTTCACATTACTACCCTTGTCAACTAAAAAGAAAATATGTTTTAAGTGATTATTCTGTTGTGGAGGCAAAGATAAGGAAGCAATATATGTCTTATCCAATCCATCATAAAGCAAAAGAGGTTGTATTTAAAATTCTAAATGATATCTATCCTTCTAACCATTTCTTGCACAAAAGATTTAATTGGGAAAATAATACATGTGGATTTTGTGAAAGAGACATTGAAACTGTGGAACATATTTTCTTTGAGTGTGAACATGTTTTAGAATTTTGGTTAGCTTTTCAAAGCTGGATGTTAACCAAACAAATCACTTTACAACAGCTGAACTGGATGTCTATTAAAGTCAGAGTACAGCTAAAGGAGAAAAACTTGGACTTCTTGGGTTAGTACAATTTAATTATACTCAGTAAACATTACATTCACAGATGCAAATTCCTCAAGGTCAAACCGCACATCAACGGATGGAAGAATGAACTGAGCTGAACTGAAAGAAATCCTTATTTTTCATCTCTAATAAAAATGCCCTGAGACTTTATTCTTTACTATACTTACTCCTCGAGTAAGACCCTCACTGATTACTTTTTTTTTTCTAATTTTCCTTATCTTGAAAGCTGTTTCAACATCTTTTATAGTTAATTGTAAAATATGCCTGAAATGTTTATATTGATGACTTTCATTCAATAAAATTTATTTAAAAAAAACAAAAAAACAAACAAACAAGCAAGCAAGCAAACAAACAAACAAACAAACAAAAACTGCGGGTTTAAATCTCACTCTCCGTCCTAAAGTGAGTCACGTCGGCACACCACGTGATCTCGTGACGTCCGGCGGTCACGTGGTGTGCGGGTCAGCTGACTGCCGTCTTCCGGGTTGTCGGTCGGTGTTTACTTTCGGAGCGGCACTTTTTCTGTCCTCTGCAGCTTGAATCCAGGTAAAGTGTCAGAGCTGAAGCACTCAGGTGAGTCTAAGGACTCGATAGACATGTCTTTACCTGCAGTCACCTCCATGTAGTCTGAGGACACCTGGGCAGACAGACTGACTGAGACAAGGTGTCCAAGTCGAGGATTAAATGTCCCCTCAGTGTGAGGACAGCTAGCTGAACAGAGACGTTTTCGGCTCTTTAGATGTTTGAAGGTGACGGTGAGGCGTTTGTTCGTGGGGCGTTTGAGTGTCTGCTACAGGGGCGGATTTCATGGTTTCCAGGCCGAGTTCAGGCACGAGGCCTTCAGGTGCCTCATCTTCAACTGTCCAAACATCCGAGAGAAGGAACGTACTGCGTTCTGATTGAAAGTAAAAGTACTTCAGTAAACCTGCTAATAGGTGACAGTCTGCTGAAGGCGGAGCTGTGTGAATGAATGAGTGTTTAACGTAGAAGGACGTCATGACGTATTGGTCAGGACCGTCTTTAACGTCACAGGATGTTTTAATACAGCAGAATAACAAACGTTCCCTCTGAAGTACAAGTATACAGCTGCATAAAGTACCTCAGAAGTAATACTGCAGTAAATGTACTCTGTCACTTATGGAGGAGGCTGCTGGTTGCCATGGATACAGTTATTCGCCTGGTTTTTCCTCTGCTCACCTTACCGGCCACTTTACTCATGTGATGTACTTGTACTCTACTTCTATATTTCTACTTGATCTGCAGATTTTAGAGACAAAATGTGTCGACTGATGACGTCACAGGTGAAAGTACAAAAGTACACAGCAGGAGGTACTTCATGTCATGTTTGTGTTTTTTACTTAAAAAAATGTAAATATATGAAAATGTGATGTTTTTCTCAGCAATCTGAGCGACTGCAGCAGTGAGGTGGGGCTCTAACAGCTGATCACTGATCAGCAGACCATCACAGGGTCTGGGGGGGTGGGGGGGTGGGTGGGGTCCAGTGTTAGTTCAAACCGGACAAACAAAATGATTTAATGGATTTCTTTAGTCAAAATTGTCTGGATGAGTTTTCAGGATGTGTCAGCCTATCAGAGAGGAGCAGCAGGCACTCTGTGGCCTGAGACGTGAAACTCAGGGCACAGTGACTGAGATCGCTGGCTGCTGATTGGTGGTGACTGACGGACACGTGTCTGTGTGGGTGTCGACTGCTGGGCAGGAAGACGATGATGTTCAGAGAGATTTACGAAACCAAAGTTTGGGTTTTATAAGAATCAGTCAGGGGTCTCGCTCACGGGGAGGGTGGGGGCCTCTCTCATGCCTGTGATTGGTGACCTGTTGTCACATGGTCTGGTCACTGCTGGGTCTGTCTCTGTGATGTCACTTGCAGTCGGTGCTTTGTGAAGCCGCCATGAACGCCTCCGACAGTGACGACGACTCCTACAATGAGAGGACAGCGTTGGTCCCGTCTGAGAACCCGGTGGTTCCGTCCTACAGACCAGATCCAGACATCAACCCCCCCAACAACACGGCATCCAAAAGGGTAACGGTCTTTATTTACTAGGCAGCAACATCTCATGTCAACTGTCAGAAGCCAAAAAAGGTGGTTTGTCCTCAATGCTCAAAGTGTGAAAGGTTTTTTTTGGCCTGGTGTATGTCCTGCTTTCCTGACGATGAACGGTGCCCTCTGCTGGTCCAGCCCAGGGTCAGCAGGAGGGCGGGTCCGACTGCTGCGGATGGCGGAGGCAGCGGCAGCTCAGACCAGGAGGTGGATGCAGACGATGAGGAGCTGACTCTGAAGTACGGAGCCAAGCATGTCATCATGCTGTTCATCCCCGTCACCCTCTGCATGGTGGTGGTGGTCGCCACCATCAAGTCAGTCAGCTTCTACACTGAGAAGACCGACCAGCAGCTGTGAGTCCACGCTTTGGCCATCACGTGTCGGACTCCCAAACTCGCAGCTAACACTGTTTGTCCCCGCAGGATCTACACGCCGTTCACGGAGAACACCCCGTCTGTTGGCCGCCGGCTCCTTAACTCCGTCCTCAACACCATCATCATGATCAGCGTCATCGTGGTCATGACCATCTTCCTGGTTGTCCTCTACAAGTATCGCTGCTACAAGGTGAGCAGGCTTTAATGGAGGCAGTGCAGCGAGCGTAATGAATCAGAGCACATAATGATAAACACACATGACACAGTCATGTAGCTGCAGTTGAATGTGGTGCTGCCAGAGGGCGCCGTCCCCTCAGCAGCGTGGTGACGTGATGTGTTTGTGCTGTCTAGTTCATCCACGGCTGGCTCATCCTGTCCTCCCTCATGCTGCTCTTCTGGTTCAGCTTCATGTATCTGGGGTGAGTCCTGCTCTCTTTTACTTAATGTACTTTGTTTAATGACTTTATTTAAAACTGCAGACACTCAGTGAGGGTAAACCTGCAGGTTCCACATTAATGAAGCTGTTCAGGTGCATCACGGCACTCTTCCTCTGTTTCCCAGCGAAGTGTTTAAGACGTACAACCTGGCGGTTGACTACCCGACGGTGGGGGTGATCATCTGGAACTTCGGGGCGGTGGGCATGATCTGTATTCACTGGAAGGGCCCCCTCCAGCTGCAGCAGGCCTACCTGATCCTCATCAGTGCCCTCATGGCCCTCGTCTTCATCAAATACCTTCCCGAGTGGTCGGCGTGGGTCATCCTGGGTGCCATCTCCGTCTACGGTGAGTGGCCGCTGAGTGTTGAAGGCTGGTCAGACTCATTAAAGGTACCTGGAGGAGCGTCACACCTGTGGGGCGGCAACAGCTTCATCAGCAGCTTCTGGTGTTGTTTTCAGGGCATTCAAACCTTGACATGGTTGTTAGCTACACCTTCATATCCGATATTCAAACATGGTGGTCAGTGAGCTTGGAGTGTCGACTGACAGGCGACTGGCTAGAGAAGGACATTTCACAGAAAACAAAAACTTTCTAAATATGAAGGCGAGGGTCACATGACAGATGTCACCTGTGGGTCACCTGCCGACAGCCTCAGGTCAGCTATGGTGTCACAACGGACGAGTTAAGTCAAGCTAGCACTAATGCTAGTGAGCTTCTCCACTAGCACTGATCACCAACTTTCAGTGCGAAATTAGCATTAGCATAGTTAGCTTGACCGCTGAAAGGCAGAGGCCTCCAACTGTCACATGACCCTCGTTGTTTGTCGATGTTTGTCTCAGCAGACATCAGCTGTTTTCACCTTTATTTCAAAGAAATTCAGATGCTTGTTTCAACCTTCCCAACATGCCTTGCTCTGGTTGTGTGTGTTGCTACAGACCTGGTGGCCGTCCTGTCACCTAAAGGTCCTCTCAGGATGTTGGTGGAGACGGCTCAGGAACGCAACGAGCCCATCTTCCCCGCCCTCATTTACTCCTGTGAGTATATTCAACTTCATTAAGGTCACAAGAATCAATGATCAGACCTGACAGGGGTCAGAACGTATGATCACATGGTCGGTACATTAACCGTTACACCACCAAGATGCTGTTGTTTTGACTACTTCTGCATTGGCATTGGAACTAACAGAAAGTGATCAGAATTCTTCTTAACATGAACATTTGTCTGCAGTCATGCTAGCAGTTCTGTGAGGCTGCACTGAGCTAATGCTAACGTCAGTACGCTAACATGCTGATGTTAAGCGGGTGTAATATTAATGTTAACCTATATGTTAGTTTAGCGTGTTAGCATGCTAACATTAGCTCATTAGCAGAAAACGCAGAGTCCATCTGAGACTGAATGTCTTTAGTTCTGCTGGAGCTTTGACACATTAACATGTTAATAACCTGATGGTGGCGCTAGATGAAAAGTCAGCAGATCAATAAAGGTATTCCAGCTCATCCTGAGGGAACGTGAAGGCCTCAATGTTTCTTCTCAGTCCATCCAGAGAACATCTCAGTGGGACGGTGTCATCCGTGTAGCCACGCTGCTAGCACGCTGTGACAGTAAAAGTTTTCTTTTATTTGTGTGTGTGTGTGTGTGTTCAGCGGCCATGATGTGGACAGTGGGGATGGCGAGCCCAATGGACGCTCAGCGCTCTGGACAAGAAACAGGTCCAACATAACAATTAAGGAATCATGGGAAATGAGGGGGTGGACACAATATCATGAACAGCTGTGCAGTCTGATGATTGACGCTAACGGTTGTTTATGTTGTTACATTAAAGTGTAATGTGTTCCTGTTATTTTGTCCACCCCAGATCTTCAGTGTGAAGTGTGACAATGTTTACGTTAACATTCAAATCCAAATGAAAACAAACGTTTCAAAAGTAACAAAATCATTTAAACATTTACAAAACTGTGAATTTTGTCTTTAAATTAAACAAATTAAAATGAAAAAAGTAAGTAAAATTTATTTTACAGTTTGAAGACATAATTTTTTTTAGTCACTGATTTAAAATGAAATTATTATTTCATGCAACTTTGTAAAGAAATTTGTGCTGCTGTGTAGGATCAGCTCATTGAGTTCATGATGTCACCCTGCCGCCCTCTTGTTTTTCAGATGAGGAGGCGGAGCAGAGCGGCAGGGGGGCAGAGCCTGAGGGTGGACAGTCCCGGCCGTTTCCAGAGGATGACCTGGAGGAGGACAGTAAGTTGACATCAGCTGTTTATCTGATCAGATGTGTGTGTTTCGTCTCTGTGAGACGTTCAAAGTCTTGGTGTGTCTGCAGGAGGAGTGAAGCTCGGCCTTGGCGATTTCATCTTCTACAGCGTTCTGGTTGGAAAAGCTGCGGCGACCGGCGGTGACTGGAACACGACGCTCGCCTGCTTCGTCGCCATTCTCATCGTGAGTTCTCGTTTCACATCATCAAATCTCCATGATGAGGCGCTGCGGTCTGTTAGATCTCAATTAGCGATGTCCAAACACACCTGAAAATCTTCTTCATGAAGCTGACGAAATCCTAAAATCTACAACTTTCAGAAACAGAAAGTTTACCTAAATCAACTTCAGTAACTCGTCAGTTTTAAAGTACACAAACAATCGTCAAAGTCTTCATCAGGAACTACCTGAAATCTACGTCAGCAGGACATCCCCGAAAATCTGCAGCAGCTCTGAAATCTGAAGAAACGTCCCGAAATGTCACACAGACAAGTCCTCAGAATCTAAGAGACATTCTGAAGTCTGTCCGTGTGACTGAAACACACCTGTAACACACCTGTTCCCTGTGTGAAACACACCTGTAACACACCTGTTCCCTGTGTGAAACACACCTGTAACACACCTGTTCCCTGTGTGAAACACACCTGTAACACACCTGTTGTGTACCTGTCTCAGGGCCTGTGTCTGACTCTGCTGCTGTTGGCCATCTTTAAGAAGGCTCTGCCGGCGCTGCCCATCTCCATCACCTTCGGCTTGGTCTTCTACTTCTCCACAGACTTCCTGGTTCAGCCCTTCATGGACAACCTGGCTGCTCACCAGTTTTACATCTGACAGAAAGCCCCCCCCCCCCCCCCCCGTGCAGAGACTACTTCCTGCGCAGGTCTTCTACGAGTCTGTAAACGTCTGTTTGAGGAACCAGCAGGAAGCCTGGTTGTTTTTGCTCAGGTGTGCTTCTGATCACCTGCTGACTGATAGTGCAACGGAAAGATCCGCCTTAGATCCTGTAAGTCATCACGTCTGTCTGTTTCTGAGGGGACGATTTTAGACGTAATATCCACTGTGATGTTTGTGACTGAGGCACCACGGCTGCGTGTGACTGGCTGACACACCAGTCAGTCTAAACAAACATTCCTGTTTTTAGCCTGTTAACATTCACTCTGGTTCTGCAGGGAGGAAACTTTGTCACTAACGTAAAGCAGCAAATGTTTTTTTAGTTCCATTTCCTGTTTTGTCTTTTGACTTCCTGTCGGTATCAGTAAACACGAGTCAGAGGTGTTGATCCTGATTGGTTCGCACAGACACATCCAGAGTGATGAGAACCCTGCGTCAGAGCAGCAGCTTTGTGTTTCTGCAAAGATGCACATTATTAACGTTTAATGCTGAAGCAGCTGATATAGAAACTTTTCAATTCTAAATTTACTTTCAATTAACGGCATGAAACTAATGAATCTATTGAACATCAGTGACTTCATCCAAACTGAAAAGTTTGTGTGAGGCGACGACGACATAAAACTTGAAATGACATCATTGAAGTTTCTGAGAAGGATGACGAACTACAACCCGACGCATTCCCACTTCCTGTGCAGACAGGAAGTTAAGAGACAAAGAAGAAGCTTTAATATTTCTGGATCAATGGTTTGTAAATTTATCGTCATCGTTCGATGTTTTACAGCGTTTCAAGGTGGATTTTTCTCACAGAAGCTTCTTTTTTTTACAGACTTCCCAACAAGGAGCCATTGAAACTGAGATTAGAGTTGATGTAGGCTTAGTTCAGCTTAAACCAGGTTTAAACTGAGACATTCAGCTTGAACTGGTTTAAACTCGTCTCGTCTCGATTTGACTGATGGTTGAAATTGGATTCATCTCTTTGGTTGTGGGAAATGATTTTTCACTGTTTTCTGACATTTTGTAGATAAAAGTTTAATCAAGAAAATAATCATCAGGTTTATTGATTGTTTGTTTCAGTTTTAGAGAAATCTAATCTAATCTTTCACCCAATTCACAGACCAACCTTTCAAAGTGCTTTGACTTGACGCTTTTCAGTTTAAACTTCAGTGTTTTGTTCTCGGTCATGACGGTGTTCGGCTGAAACGTGTCACCTGAGTGTTCTGTCAGTGTGGCCTCAGAAATGAGACAGAACACATGCAGGGGATTCTGGGTAAGAGGGGTGTGGTCTGAGGTTTGGGTGAACTGGAGCTGATTCAGTGTTTGAACATGTTGCAGACTTCTTTTTCTTGTACTGTGCAATAAAGTCAAACTGTTGAACTGCTGGAACGAGCTGAATGAGTAAAAATTATGTGAATGAACTTTTCCCGTCAGAGCTTTTAAGCCTCGTTTAGCTTCGGAGCTAAAATCAGGCAACGTTAACCTCACTCTGGTCATCCGCAGCTTTAAATCTTCAACCACCAGAGGGTGCCACATGGCCATCAATGCCAGGAAAGATGTTCTCGACTCAGTAAATATCAGCACTTTACTCGCCTTCCTGAAACCGCTCCAGTGCTGAACTCCACCTTTTAAGGTGTTGGTGGGTGTGTTTTTGAACTCTGGACAGAGCCAGGCTAGCAGTTTCGCCTGCCTTCAGTCTTTATGCTAAGCTAAGCTAAACATACAACGTCTCACTGTCAGAAGGAAATAAACTGTTCCTTCAAGGCCAAACAGGATAATCCTTTCAGAATAAAATCCCACAGCTACTGTTTCACACCAACATTTTTATTCTGGATTAAAAAAAGAAAAACAACAGTCGAGCAGTTCATGAACAAAGACAAGCTGAGAGCGGTTTCTTCTGGATGAAAGGACGTCAGGTGCAGTGTCACCTGTTTAATTCCTCTCTTCAAACTGGGATTTGTTCTTCAGCAGGAACGCTGCCAAATACTCGATGGGGTTCGGAGGTCTGGAAGAGAAAAATCAAACTTACTGTTTGGAGAAGGAGAAACTCTGGATTCATTTATTCTGTCAACAAAAACAACAACAACGAGGAGAAAACAAACAAACAAAAAAACACCTGAAAACAAGAAGTGACAAATGTTTTTCATCCACCAATAAAAACTTAAAGACAATATAAAAGATGAAGAAATGAACTGATCACTGATTTCACCAAGGTTTATTCAATGAGCTGCAGAATCACACTGCGCTCCTGATTGGTTAAACAGTTTCCTTCAGCAGCCAATGAGATCTCTGCTAGTACGAGACAGATGAGGGTGATGTTGTGTTTGCTCCGTCATTAGAGACACTTTGGTCCTTATATTTTAAATGAAAATGAAAAAATCTTTTTCTGATGTAAAAACATGCACATGCAACATGCAACATCCACCCTGAAAAAGCCTGAACAAACGCTGCCTGAGAGGAGAAACCCAGGGCAGAAAAGTCCACAGACATTTAAAAAAAAACAGACTCAGTTTTTGACTAAAACTGGATTAAAATCAGGTGCCAGAGGGCCACGAAGGACGGCGGCTCGCCTGTTCACTGACCAACAACCAGCTGTTAACTAGACCTGTGTGTGTGTGTGTGTGTGTGTGTGTGTGTGTGTGTGTGTGTGTGTGTGTGTGTGTGTGTGTGGTCTGACCGTTCCTTGGCGAGCACCGACAGGCCCTGCAGCAGGATGGGGACCACCGTCTGGTCCAGGTACGCTCTGGTTGGCAGCGCCTGCAGGTCCACCTTCTGCTTCGAGATCTTCTCTGTGCTGGCCTTCTCGTTCTCCACCGTCCTCTGCGGAGCACCAGCAAAGCATGCTGGGAGCCTGCCTCAACTGTCTCATAACACAGTGTACTCTGTGTGTGTGTGTGTGTGTGTGTGTGTGTGTGTGTGTGTGTTACCTGGATGTTTTCCGTCAGGCCGTACTCTGCGTGGGGGTTTTCAGACACCTGCAGGAGGATTCGTGCTCACTGGTTTTATAAAGACTTTGAACAGAACTGAGACGAAGGACTAGACTGATCTTTGACTTTAACTTCACACATCTGTTCCAAAGGTCGACACACCGAGTGTCTCACAGCAAACCATCGTCTCTTCATCGACTCATCTCACACTTCTACTTCAGACAACAGTGAAAAACATGTTGGACTGACCCTTTAACGGCAGTACAGAAACTCGTATGTGGTGCAGTTTTACTATGCATTACTGTGTTTTACTGTGTATTACTCACAGGTGTGTGTCCCTCCATGGACTGATCTGCATCTGTGTGATCTGAAAGACAAACCAGCCCCTTTTTTTACTGGTGTTTTCACATGTTGACGTTTTCTTCAGTCTTTAGATGAAGAGCTACTACATGAACATCGAGGTGAGATCCAGATTGAACACTTGAATGAATGAATGAATGAATGAATGAATGAACTCCACTTTTCAGCCAGCATGGACGCCATCAGCTGATGGAGATCACGTGATACCAAGAAAACATGGAGACAAGCTCTGAACCTCTGAGTGAGGGATGAGCCACACACACACACACACACACACACACACACACACACACACACACACACACACACTTTACAGATATTACCAGGATGAATTATGTAAACCTTCCTTTTGCTTTTTCTAGGATTTTATGATTAATTGATCATAGAAAAGATTTGCATTTTTTACTAAAATTAGTAATATAAATATAAGAGTGACAGCAGTTAGATTAGTGAAGTATCAGTAACATCGTGCCATCAGCTGTAAGAATGTGCTCCATGATGTGATTATAGACATGGTACGTCTTTAGTCCCAGTGTGAAATTTGTATCATTATGACAGTTTAGAGCAAAAAAGACAAAATAATGAGCATTCATCAACAACAGCCTCAGAAAAGCTTAAAATTAGTGGTATGTGTGTGATACTGTGCAGCATACGCCATGTGAAATATTTATTGTAAAGCTGTAATGAAGTTAAAGACCAGATAACTGAAAGACACTGAAACGTGTCTGAGACAGAGGGGACAGTTTGTGAGTGCTGAACTGATGATCTGACTCATTGATTCATGCTTTCAGTGTGTTTCCCAGCAGATTCTGTACAGAATCAACGGAGTCTGGCTGAACTCGATGTCCCTAAATTGACTAATTTTTAAATGAGGTTTGGTATAAAAGAAACTATAACAAATTACAGGATTAGGCCAGATTACATTAAATGTTTGACCTGCATCATACCATATCATATCAACAGATCCGACCGATGTTCATTTTAGTTCACTTTTGGTTAAGATTAGAATTAGATTTCGACACTAGCAACACCGCCAACGATAAGGAATCACTAAAATCGCTGATGTTTGAGTTTGGTTCAGAGCAACTCGTTTACCGGCTGAGGAAAGAAACGGGCTTTATTTCACTATAAAACTTATCTGAAGAAAAACATCGGACCAACTCTCTTGTTTCAAAAGAAAAATGTCGAATAAAATGTCTAAAAGTGACTAATAAATTTATTTATTCCAGTTTGAGTCTTGGCCGCTAACAGAGGACGTCAGTAAAACAAAACCGTGTGATGAATTTAGCTGTTTTTTGTTCCATTCATCACTACGTCTTCGACTGATTCGAACAGAGTCTTTTATGTTATAGACTGAAACAACAACAACAACAACAACAGCAGCAGCAGCAGCAGCAACGTTTACTCCTCATTAAAATCTTCACACTGATGATGGTCGGACTGCACCGCATTGAAAGCGGCGGTAAATTAGCTTAGCATGATATTAACGTTCTGTATCTACTAACAAACCACATTAGCGGGTAAAAACAACCTCTGTGGTTTAAACTGAGTCATGAACTCATCAAATCAGCCGAAAATGCGCAGAAAATACGCCGAAATACAGTAAAAAACGGCGAAAAACGAGATCAATGGTCAACAATTAACTTACCGTCCGCCATGTTTGTTGTGGAGATTTACGCAAGATATCTGGCGTACGTCGACTCTGTCCTTAGGCTACGTAGAGAAGACGTCCCAGCGTCGCTATTGGTTCCGGTTTGTGCGGATATACTTCAAAATAAAAGCACGAACGTAGATTAAACCGTTGATTCTACAGTTCTTACGTATCAGTCTTAATATGTACTTATGTTTATTATGTAAATATTATATCCAAATATATGTATATGTATAAAGCTAACAGGATGCTGCTGTCATGTTTCAGATCCTGTAGATGTTATTAATGCTGCGTTATGTTTCAGATCCTGGAAATGTTATTAATGCTGCGTCATGTTTAAGATCCTGTATATCAGAGCTGGCCATTTTACATCATCATCAGTTCATGGTCCCCTTTGGATGAATTGTAATAACTTGTTTTGAAGCCACATTTTTTTTTGCTTTTCATGACTCATTGAGCAGCTCTGAGCATGACAGCAGTATTTACCTGATAAATATTTCTGAGTTTAATCTAGTTTTAACATTTTAAAATTGAACCATCTCTCACATTTCATCTTGTTTTCATTTTGATTTCTCTTTCCTATGTATGAATGTTGGTCTAATGAACAGTGATCATCATGCGCAGAACCAACTGCTGAACGGCACAAAACCAGTAACAGTTTATTAATTAGTAATTAGTTCCCACTAAATTCTCTTTTGTGCACCAGTTCAGTGAAACATCATTTAGTGAATAGCTGAGTGCTGATCTCCAAAAGCTGCAGTTGATCATCGGTTTGATCCAGATGCTCGTCCATCCTCACAGTATGAAAGGAATGAGAGCTTTCCTGGAACGAGGGTAGTCCTCAAACCTCTGCTGGTAGTCTCTGCAAGACAGACAGGAAGGACAAACTGAAGTCCAAGCTAAGCAGAGCTGAAACAATTCATCAGAGCAGGAAATTAATCACCAACCATTTTGAAAACTGATGAAAAGTCAAACCTGAGTGTGTTTGGGATCTGAAGTGATAGTTGGAATACGAGGAATCTTACCCAGGTCTCTGAGAAATGATCATGGCCAGTTTTTGTATTTTCAGACATTTTACAGGCAAAAGTCCATTAAGACTGAGCCTTATAAAAGGAATAGCTAGTTTCAGGTCTGCCTGTGGTGGTAAAATATCAATATAAATTCAGTTCAGGTGCAGTACTGATGATATGAGCCCTAAAAACACCTTTAACACAACCAAAAATCATGGCTACCTGATGCGCTGGGAACCTATGGGATTCTACAGGTGTACCTGTGGTGCTGGCAGGCTCTGGGCCCGATGGAGCAGATGGTGAAGAAAGCGAAGGCGAAGGTGGGGAAAGACCAAGCAGCCACAGCGTAACCACACCACTCTACAATCTCCCCAAAGAAGTTTCCTCCAGACACAAACTCAAAGATTCCCCCTGAGAGAACACAAAGGTTTGAAAACGCTGATCAGGATCAGGATCTGAGTCAGATGGGATCTGGACAGAATGGACTGTGTGAATCTGGATCTGTGGTACCGTTGGGGATCCTGTAGACGGTCTCTCCAGCTTTCCTCAGGTTGCGCAGGATGTGGTCGCTGTGGATGTTGATGGTCATTCCAACCACAAACAGAAGAAAACCTGAATCACAAACAAGCAGAAAAATAAAATTTATCCTAAAGTTTCTAATCCAACAGGAAATGATGCAGCCATGGAAAACACAGAGTCTGGGGTTCAAAAAATCATACGGCTGCAACAACACCATAAACAACCTGTCAACAACACCATAAACAACACATATGACCTGTCAACAACAACATAAACAACCTGTCAACAACAACATAAACAACCTGTCAACAACACCATAAACAACACATATGACCTGTCAACAACAACATAAACAACCTGTCAACAACAACATAAACAACCTGTCAACAACACCATAAACAACATTTAAGACCTGTCAACAACATCATAAACAACCTGTCAACAACACCATAAACAACACATACGACCTGTCAACAACACCATAAAGGCTCTTTAATGGGATGGTAAAAGTCAACATGATCATCTGCTTCAGTTTGGAGGCTTGTTACTGGTGGACCTCGTCTGTGTTGGTCCAGTCTGGTTTGGTGGATTCTTTTGTTAGGTGTTTATGGACATTGTGTCTTCGTGTAGCTTGTCCACTCTGGTAGCAGCTTGTTAATGTAGCCTGCAGTCCACCTGCTCACATGCCTCCACACACGCCTGGTGAAGATCTGCATTCAGCTGAGTCAGCTCTTCTTGTTTGGTGTTATTGTGCTTAATGATTCTAGATGACATCCGTTTCCTTTCTTTTCCGTGTCAGGTGAGTAATCTGGTGTTTAAAGCGACCTGTTGTGGAACTTTTTCAACAGTAGATGGCAGCATGACTTTGAGGTTCAGCCCAGACACTGTAGTCAGGAGCTGGTGCTCCTCTAGAGTCACCTCCGTCTCATTCATCATTTCTGTCCTGTATCTCAGGACACACACAGCTGTCTATGGGTGCTGCAGCCATAACACACACACACACACACACACACACACACACACACACACACACACACACACACACACACACACACACACACACACACACACACACACACACACACACACACACACACACACACACACACACACACGTGAAAATACGATATACATACATGAATCCAGGCGGTACATTTCCACAAGTCTGAGGACACAAAACGCACTGTTTGCCATCAGCCCTGCAAACACTGAGTCAAAGTCTGCAGACCAGACGTTCAACCAGGACACACACTTGCTTTGTCACAAACCCAGATTATGACTCAGCAGGTTTCGAGTGGGCTGTTGATGGACACTAGTCTCCCACAATGCATTGCACAAAACAATGAAACTAATTGTGGATGGTGGAGGAACAGCTCTGTTCACACCCAAGAAAACACAACAAGAAATCAAATCTTTGGCAAACATGCTGGAGTCCGTCTGCAAAGGTCTGACCGATTCAATAAATGAGCGTTTCTGGAACATGAAGTGTGGAGGTCATCCAAACTACATGAGAACATCACAGCTGGTGGCCCCACAGAAAGAGGGACGGTTCACTGAAGACAGACATATCTTGATGAAATTGATATTGATATTGATATTGATCCTGACAGACATACCAATGATGGACGTCGTAAACATTATACCTACTTAACATCAGCCTGTTAGCATTGTCATTCTGGGCATGTTAAAAAAGACGTCTAAAAAGCAAGCAAGGTGCACACATCCAAAAAAAGTAATCCACAGGTGCTAGACAAATATGTCACATATTTACAATACAGTGGTAATAAAATCAGCTTGGTTTTTGCGGTTTTATGCAATGCATATAAGTCAGTGCCTTCGGGTGCATGTTATGCCAACTGCCACTTTTCGGGTGTGCTCTGTTGTCTAGACAGGTGCCCTGTTTGGGGTCATGTGATATAAGCCGTCTCATCCATTTTTTTCAATGCCTGATGAAGATCCCATGGGATCGAAACGTTACCTCTTCTAATAAATAAATATCCTTGGAGCATATACAGTGTGCAGACCACTTCTTCCTAATATTCTGGGCATGTTAGCATTTAGCTCAGAGTCCTGCTGAGTGTCATTACAGCCTCACAGGGCTGTTAGCATGACTGAAGGCTCAGCGTGGGAAAAGAAAATGTGGAATTAATCCATATTATGACTGACATCGCCTGGCGGCTGAGCTCCCTGCAGCAGGACTCGGTGAGCACCAGTAGGAAGTTATGGTTGCACTGGTCAGCTCCCAGTCTACAGTCATGATCATATGTCAACAGAGCCCGAATGAATCCAGGTGACACCTCAGGTCCAATCACAGAGCTTCACACACACAAACATTCAGCTTTCACATTCTGGCTCCTCCATGGAGACAGCCGCTGAGGCTCATGAGTATTGTAGTGTTTTAGAAGATGCTAATAATCCAAACTGATGGTCAGACCATGAACCTGTAGTCTGGTTTCATTATCCAGGAGAGTCCTGAGGTTCTGTGTGGATGTTGTGATGACGCACCTGCAGCCATGCGAGCGTCTGTCAGCCAGGTGTCTTCAAACTGGACACAGTGCAGCAGGTGGTGTCCCTGTAGGAAGCCATTGAGCGAGCAGAACATTGTGGCGTAGAGGACGATGGAAAGCGGGATGGGTCGTCCTCTGGTCAGGAAGGCGTAGATAAAACTCCTACAGAACAGACTTGAGTTTATCAGAAACAAGGTTTTTTAAACTTTCATGTTTATGTGGTTCTTTTCCTCCAACATGGCCACCTGTAGCCATCAGCGCCACTTTCAAAATAAAACTCCCACTTTCTAATTCCTGGGAAAGCAGGAATTCAATTGTCTGTTA
This sequence comes from Chaetodon trifascialis, assembly GCF_039877785.1. NCBI lineage: Eukaryota > Metazoa > Chordata > Actinopteri > Chaetodontiformes > Chaetodontidae > Chaetodon > Chaetodon trifascialis. The sequence continues at coordinate 8,590,599 of NC_092057.1, forward strand.
GTTTTGTCTGCTCCAGGTGAGGCTCACTGCAGGTGTGTCAGTTACTCGATATGGAGGAAATCAGCTGATCAGCAGGATAAAGAAAAGAACTGATCCTGGTGAAGACAGATGCTGTTTGTTAGAGAATAAAAATAAAAGATTAAGATTTTCTGAACTCCTCTCCATTGAGAGTTGGATGTTCAGATTTATGCCAAAGTCATGTCTGTACACTAAATACAAAGCTACAGCCACCAGCTGGTTAGCTTAGCTTAGCTTAGCTTAGCGTAAAGATTGGAACAGGGACAAACAGCTATCTTAGTGTAGCATAAAGGCTGGGAAGAGGGGGAAACAGCTAGACTGGCTCTGTCTGTATAAATGTCCACCTAGCAGCAGAGGCAGAACTCACTGATTATTGAGATGATTTATGTAAACCTGACTTTTTTTTGCCTTGATAAATTGTTTGCATGCACATGTTATATCTTGTTTGTTGAATGAGACAAACCATACTGTAAAGACAACAATTCTTTGTTTTACAGGTAGTTCTGAGCTGAACTCCCTCTTGGCTCTGGGCCCTTTGGGACCGCAGTAGCTCACTTTGCTTGGGAATGCAGGGTGACCTGTCCAAGTCCAGCATGGACTGGTAGCTGCAGAGGTGTCAGTTCACCTCCTGGGTACTACCAATGTGCCCTTGAGCAATGCATCAAGTGCCAGAAACCAGTAGAGACTCCAGGAAGTTACTGGTCATTGTGAAGAAAGTCCTTGTGGCTGGACGAGCATAAAGAACAGAGTGCAAGAACATGCACCTGAAACTGGGGCTAAAGCTAACAGGTCCCAGGTCATGATATCATGCTAACAGACTGGGGCTAAAGCTAACAAGTCCCAGGTCTTAATATCATGCTAACAGACTGAGACTAAAGCTAACAGGTCCCAGGTCATGATATCATGCTAACAGACTGAGGCTAAAGCTAACAGGTCCCAGGTCATAGTATCATGCTAACAGACAGGATAAAGCTAACATCACTTGAGGCACAAGTCAGTGGCAGTAAATATAAAGCAACACCTTCTTACCTGCTACCATCTTCTCCCTCATCTACACACCTGCTCAGCCAGCACCCTTCACCACTCAGCCACACCCACCTGCCCAATCACCTGAGACTCATCACTAATCATAAGCAGCTCTCCCACTCTCAACCGTTGCCAGATTGTTTTTCATCCTCATGCAAGACTTTTCAGTAATTCCTGAAACTGTCGTTTGCTCTGGGCGGAGCTTCAAGCCAGCCTCACCTAAGGCTACGTTTACACTTAGAGAAAACGCATATGTTTTCATGCGGTTTGGCTGGAGTTTTTTGGAGTTTTTTTCACGGAAAATGACCATTTTTAAAAACTCTGGCCAAAGTGGAGATTTCTGAAAACGCTGGTTATGTGTTGGCATGTAAACAGGGTTAAATGGCGTTTTAGGTTTCGAAATGTCACAACATGTGACAGAAATACTTAACGTGCCCATAGGCTTAGCATAGTTTTGATGGCGCCCGACGACATATTTATCCAGGTTCATGTAAACGACAACATTTTTGAAAACGATGTTGTGTACACGATGATATTTTTGTAAACGGAGAGGCCAAAATATCCGTTTTCCAAAATACCCTGCTACATGTAAACGTAGGCTAAGATTCTGAGACTTCTCCATAGAGGTAGTGCTGCTGTTGGGTCCTAACCTTGACTGTTACAGTAAATGGTGATTTCAGACAAGTTTATATTACTTTAGCAGCCATAGTTCGTTGGCTATTTACATCTTATATTAATTTCTTGATGTTGACCTCTGACCTGTGGAAGTAGTGCAGCATGAAGGTGCAGAGCAGCAGCGTCCTCCTGGTCCTATGTCCGCTCATCCTCGGCTCGGCCTTCGCTTCCTCATTGAGCAGCAGCAGCAGAGGCAGCAGGAAGGCCGGGACCTCCTGCAGGAACCAGCCCAGTCTGGCCGGACAGCAGCGACTCTCCACCGACACGTAGCGGCCATACTGCGTGTGTTTCCGCCTCTGGTGCAGCAGGAAGGCCACACCCCCAACAATCAGAGCCCAGCTCAGGTGAGAAACAGCCTCATCCCAACACTCCATCTGTCTGAGATAGAGACAGAGACAGAGACAGACATTTTTTGTTTCACAAACACCTTATTTATTATAAGAAATATTAACAAAGTTCACTTTGTAAACAGCACAAGATTTAATCAGTAAAATAAGTCCAAAGATGAACTAATCTCTTACTGCAGAACATTAAACATTTTAGAAACCATAAATCCACAATTGTTGAGATCAGTTTTCAGTCTGACTTTAAACATTCTGATAAAAACGGTTTTTACATCAAACTGTCCATCTTATTTCTTCTGGCAGGTAAAGAGACATTTCTGTTCAAGCCAAAACAAAATGAAATTGACAACAAAATTGAAACTGACATAACTCTTGACTGAATCTGTGGTCAGAAAGCGACTCTACAAACATCCTGAACATTTGCTACAGCAGCTGAAACAGAAAAAACACAGTCTGCCAGAAAACACCGATAGACTGTCTCCCTCTGTGAGCACAAAGGACAAGTATGTCCTCCATTTGGGTTCCTAACAGAAACCAAAAAAAAAACAGACAGCCCCAGTGCAGAATGCTCCACTCAGCACAGGCTTGACCTCAACGTTAAGCCCGACATTAGCTCTCCAAGGCACAGTCCATCTTTGTTTAAAACTTCTACCAACAGTTTGTACGTAGTTTGCCTCCCATGACATTTAACCTGTTTGTTGGAGATTCGATGGACTCAAGCGGTCGATCAGAGCAGCCTTTAAAATCAGGAACAAATGTCAGTGCAGGTGAAGGATCATCAATATTTGGTTGCCGATGTCTATCACAGGTGAGTATTTAACAAAGATGGTTCATTATGTGTCAGCTTCCAGGTGCTGAGCAGGTGATCGATGTACTCAACAGACGTAACTCCAAAACGAGAGGTAGATCTACAGTACTGACAGCACAGAAGAGATCCACCGATACAGCCTGTATCCTGGCCAGTGGACAAACTGGGGGGTCCACGCTCGTCAGTCGCTTCCATGGCATGAAAGACAGTTGCTAATCACTAATGTGTGAATCTTCACCAAGATAAACACAGAGATGTGCTGGAGAGGAGATGCTGTGGGACCAGGACAACCTGCCAGATGGACATCAGCCCTGTCTGACTCCCACATTTAAACCACTCTTAACCTTAACCAGAGCTGACCCCAAAGACATCCAGCATCTGTCACAAGTCCTGACGTTCAGCTCAGTCAGAGGCCTTTTCTTGATCTATAGAAAACAAACCACGTTCAATGAACTGAAGACGTCCCAAACATCATGAAGTCGAGTAATGTTTTCAGATAAGAGCCTGCTGGGGACACAGTAGGTACGGTCAATGTGAATGACCAGCCTCATGGCCGACACCTTGGAATCTCCTGTAGATCTTTCTTGTGGAGAGGTGTGTCCCTGCAATCTGTCGAACCAACTCTTTGTCCACAAGCTCATTTTCCAGCAATGGAACTTTAGAAATAATGACCTTTAACATCGTTTAGATGATTCACTTTTTCTGTCCTGTTGAGAAAAACCTCAACCTCACTGAGAGCTAGACGACACTCAACCAATCAGAGGGCAGCTGGAGAAAGTTTAATGCATGTCGATGCCTACACGAAACAGTTTCGCCAAAGAACACAGCAACAAGTAGAAAGAAAAACTAAAAAAAGGGAAATGACACATAATCCAGCAGACTCACTGCCGGCAGAGACAGACAGACAGACAGACAGACAGGCAGGCAGGCAGAGAGAGAGAGAGAGAGAGAGAGAGAGAGAGAGAGAGAGAGAGGCAGAGCTCCCCTGTCTCACACACACACACACACACACACACACACACACACACACACACACACACACACACACACACACACACACACACACACACACACACACACACACAGAGTCACAAATACTACGTTCATACATTCCTCAGAAACGCTCAGTGTCTTTTCATGCTGTGTATTCATGCTTCGTTCTGGCGTGCTCAGACCTGCCGTCAACAATAACCACTCCAGCCTGGACAGAATACCTGGGACAGTGAGGACAACACGTGACCGTCTTCAGTAAACCGACAGCAGCTCTCCCCCCTCAGGACCCCCGTCAGCATAGGAAACGCTGGCGGCTCTTCCCCCTTGCCTGACCAAAGGACACAGACAGAGTCCAGCGCCTCCCTGTCAGCCTCAAAGGGACTCAGATTTCACACTCAACCTGATGAGTGTCAACCTGAGACAGCCCAGCAAGCCCTCACAAAGCAGCTCCGCTGGGGCCCCTGAGAAGAATACTGGCTCCTCCTAGACCCGCAGTCTTTATCCCAACCACCTTCAGACGGCACTCAGCACTACCTGGTCCAACAGCTGCTCCACAGACAGACAGGACAGCTGTCAGGTGGTCATTCAGACAGAGAGATGGAGAGAGAAACACAGACAGACAGACAGACAGACAGACAGACAGACAGACAGACAGACAGACAGACAGACAGACAAAGACAGAGACAGAGACAGTCAGACCTTGTTGCGACATCACATGTCACGAACAGCAGCAGGTCTTCAGTCTTCTCAGTCTTTTTCTGTCGTTCATCCAGCTCGTTCTCAATCTGAATGTGTTAATATTTACTCTTATATCTGCAGTCAACTTTGTGGCAACTGAGTTATTAAAGAGCCTCTGCAGTTAAAACAGCCTCTGCAACCAGATGTGAAGACAGTTTAACTGGTTCTTGGCACACAGATGATGATTCACGGCTGGACTCATTCACCTCTGAAAAATAACTCTGAGAAATAACCATGAACTCACTGAAATAACACAGCCAGTCCACAGTCAGCTGAAGGAGATGATGGTGTCACATGCAGACCAACATGCTGCAGCTAACAGGGTCTGATCCAGGACTCTGCTCGGGTCAGCTATGACCTGATAGATTTAACTGAGTTCCATCCCACTGGGACCAAACAGGAAGGAGGACTTTTAACAGCCGTCCCACAAATGTGTTCACACATTTGATAAAACTTAATCAACCATTAGCAGATGCGTTGAGTTAAGGGTCAGCCGCTGAAGGGAGGTGTGATGGACACATCCTTCTTGACATTGACCTCTTCTGTGCAGACAGATCTTCTCCAGCAGTAAGATGGGTTCGTCCTCCTGGCAGCTGTGGGTCTGTAACCACGAGGACATCTGTCGAAGCTACAGCATCGATCAGGGGAAGGGAACCTTTGTCTCATGAGGGTCAGTCCATGTTGAGCAGAGCTGCTCTCAGCAGCAGGTTGTGTGAAACATCAGCTGGTTCCACCTTAAACAGAAAACATGTCAGTTTCCTTTTGTTGACTCTTCACGTCCTGAAACGTTTCACCAAACACCTGAAGGAGTTTCACCTCACAGAAGGTTCAGATTCAGAGCCGCTTTGCTTTTGTTCTTCAGAGCAGGAACATGCTCAGTGTTTCCTCTTCACGTGTTTCTCATGTGACAGCAGAGAACTGAGAAGCTGCTGGAGCTTCAGCTCCAGCTCAGAGTTTTTGGTAACGTCCACCATGAAGGTCAGGCCACACGGACACTTTCTGTCACTGAGCTTCACGTCATCTTTTCCTTCATCTCTGTGAATTATTCAGACAAACGGACACTTTGGACAGTTGGACTTTGTCTGCTGCTCTCAGCTCCACAGCAGAGACAAGGCTCTCCTTCACTGGTCCTCCTTCAGAAGGAGGTTTCAGCTTCTTAGCTGTTAGCTTAGCACAAACCTGCCTTTAAGTCTCCTCCTCTTGACTCCTTTAAGACTGCTCCTCCTGACTCCTTAATGTCTCCTCCTCCTGACTCGGTTGCAGTCCACAGCACCCCCCCACCCCCACCCCCCCAGGCCTCTGCCTCCTGCACACTGGACCATCACTGTGTTTGTGGAGTTCGGATAGATGTCCGTTTGCTGCAGGACTCCATGTTTTCTGGATCACTGGGATGCGTCTGGACTGGAGACGAGATGCTGACTGGGAACGATCGACTTCCATTGCAATGTTTTGCAGCACTGCTGCACCTGGTGACTGTACTCTCTTGTGATTGGCTCACAGACCTGGAGTCCCCACACATGAGATCTACAGCTGGACCCTCTTGGTTCAGGTGAACAACTGGAAACCTCACGCACTTCAAAGTGTGAGCAGAACAGAAAAGGTTGTGAAGTTCTGTAATCTGTCGTCTTCACTCATCGTTTTACTTTTCGGACCCATCAGTTGCTTCTCAGACTCAAGCGGTCGATCAGAGCGACATCCCTTTGATCTTGTGACCTGACACATGCCGGACCTGTCTGGCTGGTCTGCAGGTCTTATTTCTGTTGTTATGAGACACTTGTGTCCTGCAGTGAGATCTGGTGGCCATGACGTCTTACTGCAGCTGAGTCTTCAGTGACCAATCCTGGACGCCCTTTCAAAACATGACCTCAACTTTTTATTTGTGACATCATGCAAAGTAGTTGTAGTTCTTTTACAGAAAGCAAATATTAATACCATATTAATAGTGAATATAGAACTAAGTGTACATGCAGACGTCACACAGGCCTCAAGAGAAAACTCTCATTCACTTCAAATAAAGTGATGATGTAGAACTTTCTCAGCTGAAGCTGAAGCTGAAGCTCAGGATCAGTGAACTCAGGCTAGACACTGGTTCTCTGCAGAGATCCTTCATGTGTGATGCTTTGAGCAGTTGTCATTTTCTGCACAAGATGAAGACTGAAATCCTCGTACTCGTCGTCTTCCACTTATCTGGGTCCAGGTCTGGGTCGTGGGGCAGCAGCCTCAGTGAGGAAGCCCAGACAGCCCTCTCCCCAGTCCCAGCCACTTCCACCAGCTCCTGCTGAGGGAGCCCGAGGTGTTCCCAGACCAGCCCAGACACAGAATCCCTCCAGCGTGTCCTGGTCAGTCCCGAGGTCTCCTTCCTGGGTAGGCGTCCAGGAGACAACCTCACCAGATGCCCGAGGAACCTCAACCAGTTCCTCTCGACATGGAGGAGCAGCGGCTCTACTCTGAGCTCCTCACCTGATGTGAAAAACAACTGAACTGAAAAACAGGATTCAGACTCGTGTTTGGTTTTTCTCGTTAATTTCATTTCCATGAAAACTGGTTCTTTGAAAGAAAAGTTTGGTTGTTTTCCAGATTTAGAGGACCGAAAGGACTGAGAGGACCAAGGACTGCAGTGAGGTTCAGGAGAGCTTTAACTATTGTTTATAACTGTATTTTAACTGGACTTTTCTGTTCAGACAAAACTCAAAATATGTTTTAATAATAAGATTTTCACAATTATATTTATTATTATGACTTCATTTGAATATTTCTTCGAAATTTAAAATTGTTTTATTTGAGGATTTATTTTCTGTGATGTAAATGATGTAATTTTTCACATTCACGTCACATTATTATAGTTTCATTATTATTATTATTGACATATATATAATTATTAATTAATCAATTAATTAATATATAATACATGTATTATTGTAATATTAATATATAATAATATTATGTTTTTACTCCATATATTTTGAGTCAAATGTTCTGAGCTCTTAGAAAAATAATAAATCAGTCAAATGTTTCTGTTTGATCATCATCTCAGTACAAATTGAATGTTTTTATCTGATCTGTGTCACATTATGCGCAGTTTATCATTCCAGTTATTATTATTATTATTATTATTATTATTATTATTATTAATCAGTCACTTCACAGACGTTGCTGCAGGTGAGGGCCGTTACTTGCGCCCTCTGCTGGTCAGAGCTCAGTGGTGCATTATGTGTCCACTTCAGACTTGAGCTCATTTGAAATCATTCTGGATTATTAACGTGTCTGTAAACATCTGAGAAGACATAAACCAACAGGTGACATCTACAATAAACCTGCAGTTTTTGATTCTGCTGTTTTTCATAGGTCATGTGACGACACACCAAATCACAGGTAATCACAGGTAAACATGAAGGAACGTGTTTGGATCTTGTTGTAAAATGTCTTTTAGTCATTTAATGAACATTAATATTCTTTACTATCAATGTTATCTTTTAAAAATCTTTTTTCTCACTTTTAAGTTTGAACTGAACGTGACATCACCGACAACACAAACAAGGTTCCACACAGAAAAACAACAAGAAACAAACAACACAACAGAAAACACATGAGCGGAGCCAAAGACTCGACCCCGAGTCCAAACGCCGAGACTCTGAGAGACTTTGAGTTACACAACAGACCAGCTGGAAGCTTCAGTCTGGCCTGTGAAGACACTGAGACTGTCCTCCCAACACGGACTGGACATCAAATGCACCGCTGGGCTGCAGCTACAGACACTGCTGTATTCAAAGACACACTCACACCGTCGGACTGCAGTTCCCTGAAGGATGAACTGAAAGGAGACAAGAACATTGAAACAGGTTGAATTATGGTGACAGTAGATGTGAAGTGAACGTGATCAATCAATACTTATTGAACAGGTGAAATATTCCCACATGACAGCTGCTCATAAAGATCAGTTTGAACTGATCTTGATGTCCCTGATGGTCTGGATCTGCCATCACAGGATCAATAAACTTCAAACAGTGGACACGTCCTGCAGAGAGCAGTGAAGACCACCTCTCAACCATGTTGGTCTTCACAAAGATCTTTGTGAAGCTAATGTCCCTTCAGCTCTGAAACGCTCCCAGGAAGGCTGAGACCGGACTGGTCTGGATCAGATTCACTCTGATGTGAAGGACAAACAAACAGCTGAACATCAGTGTGGCCGTTAGCTGCTGGCCGTTAGCTCGTTAGCTCAGAAGCTTCAGTCTCCTTCTGAAGTCTGACCGAAGACCTGAGCCACTTCACAGCCATCCTGCCTTTGTCTCAGACCACATGAGGACAAACCAGTGTTAAATGAGAGCCTGCTGATCCACTTCACCTTTACCTTTATCCCCCTTTCAAATAGACTCAAATGTTCTCATGGTCACATCATGTTTGAATATCACTTCCTGTTTCATGCTGTCATGTTTGTGTTGTGGATGAAGAACATTTCTGTGGACACTAAAGACAGGCTATGCAGACTCTGGCTGGGGGCCTCTGGCTGTGAAGGCGGGTTGGCGCCATCTGTCGGCAGATGTGCGTCACCGCAGCAGCCGCCTCTGACGCACCGCCGTCTCTCTTCTTCTTCGACTGCTCTCAGCGCAGCGGCAGCAGCGGCTCCGCTCCGTGTCTGCTCCCACAAACGCCGCCTCCATTTTAGCACCGACGGCCCGCAGCGGACTCGGCGGCCGGCGGAGGAACACGCTCTTGCGGCGGCGGTGGTAATTCCTCTGGCGTGAATCAGCCTTTTTTGCGGGATGGCGGCGCTGCGGCAGGACGCAGCCCGGCCGGCGATGGATTTGTGAGGATTTAACGGCTCGTGTTCTGCGGTGAATTTTCCTGATTTTAGCGGAGGAGGGAGGAGGAGGATCGGCTTCGGATGGTCAGGTACAGCTTTATTCTAATAGGTTTATTTATGACGGCTTTATTTTGCGGTTTATCATAAGGCGGCTTTGTGTGATCTGCTCAGCGGCTTTATTAGTGGCGGACAGGCCGCTGCTGCAGCCTCACCGGCGGCCTGTCCGCCGCTCCGGCTCGCTATTCCACCCGGACAGCATCCATCCAGCCTCCGTACGGCTCCGGTGTTTTTTGGTGGTGGTGGTGGTGGGGGTGGGGGTGGGGGGGGTTGGGTTATATAATGTGTGCGCAGAGGACACACCGAGCCGTCCGTCCGTCCGTCCATCCGTCTGTCTGCAGCTATAATGTGATTTCACTTCTGACGGACTGACGGACCTGTTTAACACCCAGAGCTGCACCTTCATCACGTCCACACACCTTTTCTCCTCCTTCTTCTTCTTCTGCTTCTTCTTCGTCGGATGTGCTCGGCTTGTCTTTGACTTTGCATCCCGGCGGGCGGCGGATGCTCGCCGGGCAGGTGGTGTCGGCTGAGGCCGGACTGCAGGTGAAGCAGGGCCGCTGCTTCATCCAGGAGGGACCCGGAGGAAACCCACCAAAAACAGTGTGTGTGTGTGTGTGTGTGTGTGTGTGTGTGTGTGTGTGTGTGTGTGTGTGTGTGTGTGTGCGCGCGCGCGCGCGCGCGCGTCACTGATTTCTTATTCGTCTTGTCATCAAGTGTAAGAAAAACGCTTCAAGCTCAGTTTAATGTCTGAAAATGAGTCAGTTCATTGATGAATCGATCGGCTGAAGCTTCATGGACTGATGATTGATTGATCGATTGATCGATCGATCGATCGATCCTTCAGAGGATCAAATGATCCAGTTTGTGGTTTCAGCTGAATGTCTTCAGGATTTGTTGGACAGAATCAGATATTTGAAGACATAACTTCAGTTAATCAATCAGTCAGATCTCTGATTCATTGATCATGTGGAGTTTGTGATTGATCAGTTATTGAATCAATTAGTTGATTATTAAAAAGCTGTTTGTTCAAACTCACACATTTAATTTGTTTCCGACTTCAAATCAATTGGTTATTAAAATGGAGGTAAGTCCACAAGAGATCAGACCTGATCCAAGTCCAGACCTGATCCTGATCCAGGTCCACAAGAGACCAGACTTGATCCAGAGCCATACAGAGACCAGACCTGATCCAGGTCCTGACCTGATCCTGATCCACAGAGACCAGACCGATCTGGTCTCTGTGTGGACCTGGATCAGGTCTGGTCTGGTCTGGTCTCAGGTGTTCATGTTATAAAGCTTCAGCTCTGTTCACCTGAAGAGGAACATTTGTTTCCTGCTTTTGACCCCCAGCGTCTGTCTGTGTCTGTCTGTCTCCCTGTCTCTCTGTCTCTGTGTCTGTGTCTGGAGTCAGTATCTGTCTCTTTGCAGCTGTTTTGTGTCTCTTTGTCTTTGTCCCGGAGCTGTCCATCTCTGTCCTGCTGGTCTTTCTACATGTTGAAGTTTTCTCCTGAACCACAGTTTCTACATTTTTGGTCAAACTGTTTTGTTGCATAGAAACAGATGAAATGTTGAACTTGTGGTTGACTTTCAGTCTGATCTTCATCGCCCTCGAGCAGTGACAGAGGCGCTACAGTAAGTGAAAGCTAGCCACAGCTAACGTAGCTGAAGCTAATTTAAGAGCTCTCATATTTCTGCAGTAAAAAATCCAAATTGAATCTAGTTTCAGTTTATTCCTCATCGTTAAGAGAAGAAGCAGCTAAACTCAGCGACGGTGGAGAAAAGAAGCTAAAGAAGCTAGCCGAGTGAACGTTTGAGCTCGAAGAGAAGCTTCATGCGCTTTGTTTTATCACAGGTTTAAACATGTTAAACGTGTTTTCTGACCGTCTGGTTTGGACTCATCAGCTGCTGTCTGCATCTGCATTGATCGAGAAGAAACTGATAGCACAGATTCTAAGACTGCTTGTGATCAGTTTCATCAACGGTTAGTTCATTGATTGTCAGCAAAGACGTTTATGAGGCGTCTTTTGGCTGGTGGACATTTTCTGAGGTTTAATGGAGTCGACTGTTGATGAAAATCCTCATAAAAATGGATCAATAATCAGACTGTTGGACAGCTGCAGCCTCTTCATGACCATCCATGTTTCTTTACATGTCGTCCGTTCAGACTGAACTCAGATCAGTTATTCAGACATGAACGCCGTCACCTGCTGAGCTTGGATGGGAATTGATAGGAATTTAACGATTCTGATTCCATTATCAATTTTGCTTATCGATCTGATTCCTTATCGATTCTCTTATCCATTCTCATTGGGTGAGGAAATAAAAGAGTACAAATGGGTTTGTTTGCGTTAACCGTCTTTTATATTTTCATCTCTGCACAGAAAATATAACATATACAGTATGCACAAATGATATGTGACGTAACCTCAGATCAAACCTAAAAAGTAGGTGAGCTACTTCTCAGAGTTGGAATGAATGAAGCAGAGCTACACTGGTTAAATAACAACATGCAACTCTGACAGAACTCAAATTTCTGATTTTCATTTGAACAGATATGCCAGATAAAATGCAACAAATTAACCTACCGAAGTTCAGGGGCACCACAAATCTAGTGACCGCTCTGTGACATTCCTTTATCCTCGTCTCTGTCATTTTACTCTTCCCTGCCTCAATGAAAGGAGTGGATCGAGGTGCGCGAGACCTGCCGGTGCCCGCTGCAGCCTCTGAGCCAGCCTGACTCCGGCAGTCATCATCATCTAAATTTGATGGAAGGAAATGGAGATGATTCATATGGCGAAAGCAGTTTACACAGTGAAATGGCGCTAACCTTAACACAACAGACATGACTTGTAAGAGTTCAACATTACCTTCAGCACTAATAACTGGCCCAGGTGTTTGCTCTGCCGCTAGATTCACAAGCGTTTTATTCTGAACGAGTTCACAGAAACTCAAAGTTTGCGTCAGCTTCAGTTTATCAGACTGAATTTGTTAAAAAAACATTTAACAACTAATCTCAGGTGACATGGTGGCTCACAGTTGTTTTTTGTGCTCGAAGCTCTGAAATCTGACACTTCAGAGTGGACTGTGAAGTAGCCTGACTGACAGGAAGTTGCTATGGGTGGAGCCTGTTTCTCCTCCCCTTCCTCCATCACGACCAAAATGTCATTGTCCAGTTTTTATTACTACACTTATCGCACCATTTCAGCAGACCGGTGAGTCATTTGGACTCCCACAGGTACGCACAGGTAGACACCTCATTGGCTGCTGCTGTTCATTGGACTGATGCGTCAGTGTGGCTGCCATATTTGTCTGTGGAAGCTCCGCCTCCTAATGCATGGAAGTCAATGGAGACAGGAAACCAGCTCTAAACAGTCTGTGAACGTGACGGACGTGACGGACGTGACGGACGTGACGGACGTGACGGACGTGACGGACGTGTTTCTGTGATGTTTGCTCGTGATGAAGGTTGAGTTCAAGTTCAAAGGTGTTCATGTCCGGATGCTTCGTGTCGATGGTCACGGTGAGAGCACTGTGATGTCACATGTGACGTTTAGAATAATGCTTCTAAATATGTTCATGAGGATGATTTCAGATAAGATTCCTTTACTGTTTGATGTCTTTTTCAGTATGTCTCTGGAAAACAGCCACGATGTCCAATTTATGAGAAAGATGTCGTCACAACAAACAGATTCTTTTTAATGACCTTTGACTGAAACATTCACGTTTCACTGAAAGACATTTTCATCCTCCTCATGTAACTTTAGTGAAAATGTTCATCGTTTTCTGAACTTTGTGTCAGGACAGTTATTTAACTTTATGTTGTGATGCATCAAATTCAACACGCTCAGAACAGCAAATATTGTTTCGTTAAAACAAAAAAAAGCAACACAAAAGTCAGACTTTGTCCAGTTTGCACCTGCTGAAAGATGGCGGCAGCAACACTTCTGATTGGTTCTTCTTCTTCTTCACCAAATATTTAGTCTGAAATGTTTGAAATTAGTGAGAAAAGCTGAAAATCAACCAACAGTCCAAACCCAGAGGTTCTGTGTGTGTCAGATGTTTAGACCACGGTCTGCTGACATCACCAGGATGTCACTATGACATCACCAGGATGTCACTATGACATCATCAAGGTTAGTTTTAATACTTGACCAAGACATCTTTCATGCAGCAGCGTTGACGTTTGCTATCCAGGTGCATTATGGGAGATGTAGGATTGACAGATGTGACCACTGGAAGAGACGTAGTGAAGCTGTTCGACGTCAAGCAGAAGAGTTTCAGTTTTAATCCTGAGTATCAATGGTGAACAAGGTCCAGGTCCGGTCCGGACAGACTGAAGCTGATCGTCTGTCGTGACCGCAGAGGAGATTAATACGGACTGAGCTGCTGTCAGTCACCACGGGCTGATCAATCACTATCAGGTTTATTGATCAGTCGGTTTTCACAATCAGAGGAAAAGAAAAGGAAAAAAGTTCTGCAGCTTGTTTGAGTTGCAGGTGTGAGAGCAGAGCTTTCGACCAATGGGAGGCCAGGGTCTGCTTTAATGTCACTGAGTTCAGATGCATGCAGGCGCCTGATAAGACCGTCAGTTACATCACGATCAGAGCGCTGGAGGTCCACGCCGTCCTCACGGTGAAAAACAAGAGAAGCAGCAGGTTTGTGCCTCTGAAGGCTAATCCTGAGTCAGATTCACTGTGGAAGTTAACGTCAGCTGCTGTCTCTGAGTCTGAGCTAATGGAGGACTGAAGACAGAGACTATGAAGGCACCATGTAGCTAAATCCAACATCCAGTGAGACACACACACACACACACACACACACACACACACACACACACACACACACACACACACACACACACACACACACACACATATGCATACGCACGCTCAGCTGTTATCTTTGGGCTGCAGACGTCAGCAGACCATGAAAAGACATTTTCAGGGTTTTTAGAAGTTTCTTCACTGGATCTGAAGAAACCAGTTTCCAACAGGACGCTGACTGGGACTCTCTCACTGTCCCTCTTTGTCCTCATGGAAACCAGATTTCTCTGTCTTTGATGGGAGTCCAGCTCATTTCTACAAATACAGTCACATGAAGAAGAGACAGACAGCAGAGGGACAACAAGCACAGATCAGGAGACACACAGCAGAGCTCTCAGACCAGCTTTCAGCTATCAGAGACAGACTGAGCTCTCAGACCAGGTCTCAACTATCAGAGACTAGCAGAGCTGTCAGACCAGGTCTCAACTAGCAGAGTTCTCAGACCAAGTCTCAACTATCAGAGACTAGTAGAGCTCTTAGACCAGGTAGAAACCATCAGGGGCTAAAGGAGGGCTAAACTAATATGGCTTGTTGTTGTTAGCCAGGGCTAAGCTAATACCGATAATTGGGGTCAGGCGAGCACTGAGTGTCAGGATGTGGTGTGATATGGGGGAGGGTCAGATGGGGGTCTGGGGCAGGTGTGCTGACCTGTCAGCAGGTCTTCAGGTGCTCTGGTCTGATGGAGACAGGTGGACAGTTTGCCAGTGTTGCAGTGTGTCTGCAGCTCTTAAACTGGAGGCTTCAGATGAGTCATGCTGCTGCTGCACCATGACAACGGGGGGGGGGGGGGGGGGGTGTTCCTCTGAATGACGCTGAACTGGTGGAATATTCTAGATCAGACCATCACTGTACATGTTCTACACAGAACCAACTAGAACAGCACAGGAAAGTCCTGCCAGCGCCCCCTGGAGGCTGCAGAGGTCATTACATGAGCATGATGATTTCTCTCTTAGAGTCTGAAGGCCATCAGAGCCAAACACATCCTCAGGGTGGCGCTGCAGGACAGCTCTGGACAGCAGGAAGGACAGTTACTGGACATCTGCTGCGCGTTGATCAGGTGCATGCAGATGTTGTTAAAGCAACAGGAAGTAAATTGTTGTCATGTCGCTGCTGTTTTGACAGCTCAGCAACACGTTCAGCAGGTGAGCGATTAAGAGACAGATAGACCCTCCCTCCTCCTCATTAGAATCATCAGACATGAAACACATCAGAGTGATGTCACTTCCTGTGGAGATCATTATCTCTGAGGATCTAGAACAAGACTGCAGGACTAAGGATCTTCATGTTTTCTTCAGGATCACAGTGATCCACTCTGGAGTACGCTGCTAACAGGGGCCGCTAACAAGAGCAGCTAACAGGAGCAGCTAACAGGATCCGCTAACAGGAGCCACTAACAGCTAATTCAGCAGTCTGTTTGATGGAGATACTTTGACTCAATGTTACAAATGGAGGGTATAGAAACAATAGAATTTGTAGCATACAGCTAACTCGCTGACTCCATGGCATCAATATACTTTCTGTTTACATCCTCCAAAGCCTTATGGGATTCATAGTTCCAGAATGTAGCACATGCTTATCCCTCTAATAGATGCAAGATAAGGAAATGTAAAACCAGGAGTGATGAATGTTGTTCAGGTGCATCTTCTCAGCGTCTCCTCAGGGTCTCCTCAGGGTCTCCTCAGCATCTCCTCAGCATCCTCCGTCCATTTGTGCTGTGTGATGAATAGCTGTGGACACATAGCCACTGGGACACTGTCCTAACAGAGGTGGAGGAGGGACTCACATCTTAAGTACAAATATATTATCATTAACATGAAGTATAAAAAGTAAAAGTACTCATTAAGCAGAAAGGCCTGTGACAATAATATATGTGACACCAGTGTATTATAATTATTGATGTATTAATACATATATTACTTCAATGCTTGACTACTTCCAGCCGGACATCCTGTGAATTTTACTTACTGTTTGTTGATTGCATTTAGCGTTGTGTAGTAAAAGTACAATATTTGAATGTGGTGAAATACTCCAGTGAAGTACAAGGACCTGAGAGTTGTCCTTCAGTGCAGTACTTGAGTATATGTACTCAGTTACTCTTTCTGCTGTTTCCTCTCGTCGCCTCTTTGTTCTGTCTGTTCACTCTGTGATGTAACGATGACATCATCAATCAGAGTGCTGTCGCTGCTGAGGCGTGAAAACTGGGTCACGCGCTGTAGTCAGGGTTACCGTAGCAACGGGATCAGTAGGTCACAGAGCAGGAAGCTGTCTGCTGCTGCAACTCAGGCTATGGCATGCTGGGAAATGTAGTTAGTGCTGCCATGGAGCCGGTTTGAGCTGTGACATCATGTTAAACATTACTGATCAAGTCTATGAGACCCAGACACATTGCCAGGATGCACTGCAGCATTCAGAACATTTTCAGGTGACGTCTCTCCAGGTGGAGGTGAAATGACAGATGGGCGTGGCCTCTCGGCGTGCTCCTTCGTGGCTTAGTCTCCTTCCAAAAACAGACTTTCTCTTTGAATAAAGAGACGTCAGAAAAATGGCACCAGATTACTGAAACAGACGTTTTTACTGTTTTGGTGGGAAAAAAAAGTGTTTAGAAAAAAATGTTTTATTGTTCAGTTTAGTGGGAGGAGCCATCAAAACCATTAAAACCATTAAACTGAAGGTAACTTTGATTTTTGGCCTCTGTTTTCCTGAAAGCTGCTGAATGAAAGGTTAAAAGTCACATTTCCTGTTTCCTCCCTCAGACACTCTGCGAGGATGCGGCAGTGAGCATGCTCAGAGTGCTGATTGTGACCATGGCGATATTCGGCAGCAGCCAGGCTTGCAGTGGTCAGAACTGCTCCGCCCACAGCGAGTCCAAGGACTACTGCTACTCGGCCCGCATCCGCAGCACCGTGCTGCAGGGGCTGCCATTCGGAGGCGTGCCCACCGTGCTCGCCCTTGACTTCATGTGCTTCCTGGTGAGTCATCGCCGCACGTGCTCAGTACATGCACACGCACACACGCACACACACACATACAGGGAGGGTTTGTGTGCTGGATGGGGATGCATGAAACCAACCTGAAGTCTTTATCAGACCGAAACACCTGGTCACTGTCCATCTGTCAGTGATGGGACGCTGCAGCTGATTGGACGCTGCAGCTGATTGGACAGATCTCAGACTGCATCATGATATCACTGCACTTTAATACCAAAGTGGACAAACAACAGAACCAATTCCAGATTTTGTTTTCACCTTGTTAGAAACATTAAGGAAAGAACCAGAAGCTGTTTTCTTCACTCGTCGGTCTGATTCTCGTCTTCTTTGTCTGTTTGGTGTCGTGAACGATGGATTTAAGTGGACGAAGAGAGTCTGCAGACGTCTGAGTGTCAGATGAACTGATGCTTCGACAGACTATCGCCGAAATAATTCAGAAATTAATTGATGGAGACGAGTATTATGGGCTGGACAGTGTTTATACAGTATGTGTATGTTTCTGTATTTCTGTAGAGTTTTTCTCGTCTGACGGCCTCTTGAAGTGTTTTTACAACACCAATCTGCGTTCACACATTCACACGCAGTCGCAGTATCGGGCCAGTTTGGGGTTAAGTGTCTTTCCCAAGGACACTTTGACATGTAGACTGCTGAGGGATCAAACCACCAACCTTTGATAAGTGGACAACCGCTCGACCTCCTATGCCGCAGACGATCAATAACCAATCAGCTGGGATCTCACAGGAATGTTTAAACAGATTGATGATTTTGTTAACCTGCCTGGAGATGAGGCAGACCTGCACAGTCAATCACCGCACAAACAAACACTGATCTATACGTCCTGCAGGTCCTGACCCGACTGACAGGCTCCTCCAACCCTCCACACTAAAGGGATTCACTTTCACACATGTGTTCAGCAACACGTGCTGACTACAAGACCCCAAGGCATGATGGGAAACACGTGGCTCTGTGCTGATCTCAGAGCTGATTGGTTTATAGAACACACATAACTCAAGACTCTGTGAGCATTTCTGTCTCTTCCTCCTCCCTGACCACAGTCTTCATCTCCTACAGTGCAGCTGTGGGCAGTTTGTCAGTTTCCTCTGTGCAATGCATTGTGGGACATCAGTGTCCATCATGAATGAAATGGACGGAGTGTCGTGTTGAAGCAGGACGCAGCTCTGGTGTTGAAGGGAATAGGTTGCATTGTGGGAGCTGCTCAGTGTGGCGTGTTGTTTCCTGCTGTGATGTTCACTGACTGTTGGAAAAATCAATACTGCTGCTTCATTGATCGACCCACATTGTGATGATCGATCAGACTCTCTGCTCAATATTACAGATTAATCTTTTCTGTAGCTCCAGTCTGTTCATCTTAGCGGTACGAGCTTAATTAGCTGGACCAGTGAGGAGCAGCAGCTAACGAGCGCTCAGAACTGGATTAGCACAAGCTAGCAGGCCATGCTGTAGCTGAGCTAGCAACCAGTGGTGACACAGCCTGAACAACACCAGCTAGCTTAGCAGTTAGCTGAAGCATGCAGTATGTCATTGGCGAGACAGCTGGTCATCTTCCTTGTGTTACGACTCATAGCAACCGCGGCGTCCCAGCGCCCGGCAGAGCACAGCAGACAAGCAGGAAACAGGAAGTGACAAAACGTGACAGGCAGACGGGACTGCCTGGGACAGGTGCTGCCTGAGTGCTGCCCTCTGATTGGAGCAGAGTACAGAGCAGTGCTGTACTGAACACGGTGACAGGAGGCATTTTATTGTGTTCCTGTCAGTGACCTTTGACCTCAGCATCATGTGTTAATCATCACTTCTGTCATCTAACAGGAAGTCCTCCTCTGTCTTCTTCTTCTTCTTCTTCAGGTGCTGCTCTTTGTCTTCTCCATTCTTCGGAAGGTTGCGTGGGACTATGGTCGCCTGGCACTGGTCACCGACGCCGACAGGTAAACACACCTTTAGTCACAGACAGGAAACGCATCACTGTTTTTCTTTGGTCCTGAACACCTGAAGGTCAGAAGACGCTCTGCCTTCACGACATCATCAGAGTGATGTCACTCAGGTGGGGCTCCACCAACCAGACCGGTGGTTCCCAACACGGGGTTTGGGGCTCGTCTGAGGGGCCACAGTGTGAATAAGTGATGTCCTCTCAGGCGCAGGCGTCGCTGTCTGGACAGGAAGTCACAGACACACTCACCTCCTGTTGGATCTTGTCTCGACTCATGAAGTATGAGCAGTCCTCTCAGCTCATTCTCATCCCTCCCTGAGGCTGATGCAGATTCAGATGAAGTTTTTCTGTGATGTCACAGTTTATGACGTTAACGCTTGACGTCCGTCCATCCTCGTCTTTCATCTGTACGGAGATCAGATTCGTTAGCTTGATGCGTCGCTGTTCCTCTGTTTTCTGTGAAGTCATTAGACGTCCACACGGACCAGACGTCCAGCTTCGTCCTCTCTGCCTGATGGAGTAGGTGTAACTCTGTCTCGCCCTCCACCTCCTGCAGTCCGAAGGCTGCGTCTGCCTGCTGCGGTGACAGAGGCGATGATTGAATTGAGGACTCAGCTGTCAATCATATCTATAAAGACACTTTTCCAGCATCTGTAACAGAAAGCTTCATGAGAGCAAGAGTGAAAGAAATATTCAGTGTGTGTTTGACTCTGTGATAACAGCTGTTCATGTCTCTGACGTCTCCAAGCAGCAGTCAGTCTCTGGTGGACACAAAGGTGTCCTCTGGGACATCGTCTGTGTGTTAAAATGGGACAGAGGTACCTGACTGTGTTGGATCTGACCATCAGCAAATCCACGGTCCTCCTCTTTGGTCATGTGACAGATGTGAGTCTGGTAACCGTCGTCCTCAAGCAGAGACGTTTATCAAACCCACCACCTTGTCTTCATCCTTCAAGTCCATTCTGGTGTTCTTCAGGTGAAGAGTGGCATTGGGTTACTGAGCGTGGGATGAGCTCGTGTTGCCCCCGTGTGGCCGTTGGTGGTAAAAACATTGAAAAACATGGCAGCTGCAGTTCCTCCGCTGGCCTGGGGGGTGGCGATGAACCCATTGACCACGGCTTCACCTCGTGTTGTTTTCAGCAGCGGGTGGGTTGATGAAGATGACGTGTGGTGGGACGATGAAGACATCGTGTGATGGACGATGAAGACGTCGTGTCTAAATGTCTCGTGTGGTTTTGTTTCAGCTCTCTCTCACAGCACCTTTTGATTTTCTTTCTGTTTCCATCCTGAAGACTGAAGAAGCGTTTCAGCGACCTGGAGGAGCGTGAATAGTATGTTGCTGCTTCCCCCATGTTTGTTGTGTCTGCTGACATCTTCCTCCTCCTCCTCCTCCTCCTCTGGTCTCATTAACAGGATTCTGCTCTCTGATTGGTGCTCTAACACGACTTGTTCTTCATTTCAGTGTGTGTGTTTCAGTGTGGGCGGTTATTCGTGTCAGACTCTGCAGGTTGACTTCACACAGAGAGGAGGCCTCAGCCACAGCTCTGCAGTAAATTTGAGGTCGCCGTTTAAATATGGAATCAATTCAGTAATCAATCTGCGGCAGGCTGATGTAAATAAGGCCTCATAACTAAATAATCAATAATAAATACACAGTATATACTGTATATATAATAAAATTCAGTCATCTGTTTTATTCAGTTTATTCTGTTTTTATTTTTTTATTTATTCAGAAAAATGAAACTAGAAAATCCATCAGAGCTGAAACACAATGATCAAATCAATCATTGATCAAATTGTTTTCTGTCAGTCAGCTAATTGATAAATTAACCAAAGAGATCTGACAGGTGGCACCAATCACCCCCCCCCCCCACACCTGAATACTGAGTACTGTGTGCATGCGCGTGTGTGCGCGCAGCGTTCAGAGGGTGTCTTTGGATCACTCCCTTTGCGATGCTAACAGTTGCGAAGCTAACGGTGGTGTTGCTGACAGTTGTGATGCTAACAGTTGCAATGCTAACAGCTGCGATGCTAACGCTGCTCCGCATCTCTCTTCATGTTGAACGTTAACTCAGCCGGAGACGAGACAGAGATAACTATGAGCCGGTCCAAAGGTAACAGGACGTGTGTGTGTGCTCGGTGTGTTGTGAACCCCGTGACGCTGTGCTAGCTACCTTTTTAGCTAACTCCACACAAAGCCCAACACGTTGTCAGCTAGCACGCTCACATCTGGAAGCACCTCTGTCCTGATTGGGTGGAGGTTTTCAGATCAGAGTTTTTTGTCTTCCTGTCTGTCTGTGTGTCCTGTTAGCGTCCCCATGTTTCGCCCTGTGCGGAGTCTCATAGAGTAAACTGTTACAGACACACTGGAACTGAACTCCAATCAGCTTTCAGACACAGAGGTCAAAGGTCAGAGTGGCTACATGCTAACAGCTAACAGTCCTTTGGCTCCTCCCTGTGTGTCTCCATAGCGTTGCCTCAGCGATGCATTCCGAGACGCCGGACCGATACGAACGCCTGACCTCCGTCTCCAGCTCAGTCGACTTCGACCAGAGAGACAATGTAAGGGCACCTTCATCATTCATCATCATCTGTGTGTGTGTCAGTCAGTGTGTGTGTGTGTAGTTCTTTGTGCTTCTGTTTCTGATCGTTGTCTTCTTCACCTCAGGGCTTCTGCTCGTGGCTGACAGCCATCTTCAGAATAAAGTGAGTATCATCTTCATCTGCTCATCTTCACACAGACACACTGATCGATCTGAACGATCCATCAGTAGAAGAATTGTGTTGCTCATTGGCACCACCATGCTGGTGCAGCTTCTCGTCGTCTCATTCGCTCCCTATGCGTCAGCGTGTGATGAAAAACTGAAAACCTATCAGACCTCTGTTAACTGCCTCATGCTCCTCTTCCTCCTGCAGGGATGAAGAGATTAGGGAGAAGTGTGGCGAGGATGCTGTTCACTATCTGTCCTTCCAGCGTCACATCATCGGTCTGCTGGTCGTCGTTGGCGTCCTCTCCGTCGGGATTGTCCTGCCCGTCAACTTCTCCGGAGACCTGCTGGGTGAGACAGCGCCAACAGCATCCCACCAATCAGACGCCACCAGCGGCCATGGCCCCCAAACTTTATCTTCCAGCTGCTTAATACGAAGAAATGTGTGTCTTTAAATACAATAAAAATGTTCTCAAGGTCTATAGAGGAAAAAACGCTTCAGCGCAGCTGCTTCGGTTTCACAGTCGTGATGTCACTCTCAGTGGTCCGATCTAAAGCAGAGAGGTTGATGCTGATTGAAGATTATGACTTCATAATCTGCAGATTTATTCACAAATCTCTGCTGCCAACAGATAAAATCTAAACTTCACGTCCTTCATCACTGAGGGCGAACATGTCAAGTTCAGACTAGACTACGTTAGCCTACAACTGGCGAAGCAGCTATTTAGCGTAGCTAGCCTTCAACTAATCAATCAGTAACATAAGAGAGACTCTCCAGGTAGCCAGCAATCAATCTTCTGTTGGACACATTTTCTCATATTCAGACCACGAATGTTTAGAAAAATACAAGATAAAAGAAGAAACACGGCATGAAAAATTCAGAGCATCTGTCCCAGCAGGTCGACTCTCGAACATTGTGGAAATGAATGAAGGAAAAAGTTGTCGCTCGTTGATTGGTCGGTGTCTGTCTGTGTCCACAGCCTCTCTGTTGGACGTACACTGTTCTAATAACTCATCGAAGTGTTTTTATGATAACTTCACTCTGTTCATTGAACCCTGAGAGTTCAGCAGCAGATTCAACGTCTTCTGTGTCGATTTCAGTCAGAATTATCAGTAAAGATGCTTTCCTGAACCGAGGAGCACCTGGACCTCCTTCCAGAGAAGGTAACAGCTGGCAGACCCCAGCTGTAGGAGTCTGTGGGTCTGTAGGTCTGTGGATCTGTAGGTCTGTGGATCACTAGGTCTATGGATCGGTAGGTCTGTAGATCAGTAGGTCTGTCGGTCTGTGGATCAGTAGGTCTGTACATCTGTGAATCATTAGATCAGTAGGTCTGTGGATCAGTAGATCTGTGGATCAGTAGGTCTGTGGATCAGTAGATCTGTGTATCAGTAGGTCTTTAGGTCTGTGGATCAGTAGGTCTGTAGGTCTGTGGATCTGTGGCTCTGTGGCTCTGTAGGTCTGTGGGTCTGATGGTCTGTGAGTCGCTGTGTGGTAGAAGTACTTTTACTGAAGTCCAGAGATTTTACTGAGTAAACGTACAGAAGTATTAGTATCAAAATATACTTAAAAGACAAAAGTAAAAGTACTTTGTTATGTAAATGGGCTGTTTCACAGCACTCTAGTTTTATATTACTCCATTCTGACTACTGATGAATTCATGTGTTCATGTCTTTCACGATGCAGCTGATACTTTGTATCCTGCTGTGTGTTTGTTTGTGTCTCTGCAGGGATCAATAAAGTTTTATTTTCTTTTAATCAGTATTGATCTGTGATGGTTTATTCGTTAATTAATGTTGTATTTCATCAGTGATGGAGTGAAAGTTCGGTAAAGTACACAGAACATGGAAAAACTCAAGTACTCAGTGTACTTGAGTAAATGTACCTTGCTGTAGCTGTGTATTGACGTTGGTATCAATGATTATTGGTGTTTCGGTGGAACCTGCTGACAGCTGCAGGTCATTGGTCACGTCTCCTGGTCCTAACGTCTGACTGTTCGTTTGTTCCAGAAAACAACGCCTACAGCTTCGGACGCACCACCATCGCCAACCTGAAGTCTGGGTGAGTCCTGATCATTGATCACTGTTGTGTCTGATTGATCCACCGTTAACTGAAGGTTTGAGGAAGATTAAAGAAGATTAGCTTTGTGTCCACATTGGTGGACGTTCAGAATCAGGTCCAGGACCCGCCCGTCCGTCTCCGTCTGCAGTCTCAGAGTCTCAGTGTGGACTTTCAGAGTTTTCTGACAGTGAAATATTTTCTCTGTCCAGGACAAACCTGCTGTGGCTGCACACTTCATTTGCCTTCATGTACCTGCTCCTGACCGTCTACAGCATGAGGAGACACACGTCCAAGATGCACTACAAGGAGGACGACCTGGTAGGAAACGCACCGTCCATGCTACACCTCTGTGGACATGCTGAGTGGACGTAGTTTATAGTTTCAATTCGTGGTTTTCATCTCCAGTCAAAGTCAACAAGGACCACCAATGAAAGTGTCCCCTGATGTCAACTGAACCCCGTGTCTCCTCTGTCTGTCTCTGGGACTGAATCTGTTCAATTTTCAGATGATAACAAATTGTTTTTGACATTAAACAGTGTTTTAATCCCAGTTCTGTGTCTTGCAGGTGAAGCGCACTTTATTCATTAACGGCATCTCTAAATACGCCGAGGAGACTCAGATCAAACAGCACTTTGAGTAAGTTCAGTGGTCTTGTTTCACTTCCTGGTCATGTAGAACTGGTTCAGATCTTCTGCTTCTTGCTTCCCTCAAGGAAAAAATCTGAAAACTCTATTGAGCTCTGTGGTTTATTGGCTTGACGTTGACCTTGAATTTGAAGCTGAATGTCTGAGATGTCGGTTCATGTTTTTGTACTTCAGACGCACAAATTTCATCTCATCAGGCATTCAGTTTAATCTGGTTCCAGTAAATCCAGCTGTGCTGCGTCCTCTTGTGTCTTTGGTCTTTATATTTAGACTCTTGGGACAGTGAAGACACAAATGTTCTTTCATCAGAATAAAAAATACTGATTTTGAAAAGAATCCTTCCTGATGATCTTCCAGTCGTTGAGATGAGTTTTCTGGGTTGAATCATGAGTGAATAAGCGTGAAACATCTGGACGGAACGAGTCTGAAAGATGTTTTCAAGTGTTGAATGAGACGATAGATGAAAGCTTGGAGTCTGCAGGACGTCACTATGTTCTCCTCGTTCTTCAGGCAGGCGTACGAGAACTGCACTGTGCTCGAGGCGCGGATCTGCTACAACGTGGCCAAACTGATGGCTCTGAACGCCGAGAGGTGAGGCCCCAGTGCATGCTGGGATACACTTCGGCGCTGCGCTAGCTGGTGCCTCAGTTCAGATGATGTTCAGCAGTAAACCGTCTGGACTCTTCTCCTCCGTCCGTCCTGTGTGTTTACAGGAAGAAGACTGAACGAAGCAAGAAGTTCTTCACTGACCTGATGGCCAAGGAACACGTTCCCACCATGATCAACCCCAAACCCTGTGGACACCTGTGCTGCTGCGCCATAACCGGCTGCGAGGAGGTGACGCTCACACACACACACACACACACACACACACACACACACACACACGCAAACACACACACACGTTTCCTATGAGCTCAGTAAACTTCAAGCCGAGCTGGTTGAAGTTTTGGGACCTGGCCTGAGTAAATGTGTTGGGTTCGGTCTAGCCTGTTAGCATGAAGGTGGTAATATGGCCGCTCACGTTTGTCCTGCAGGAGGAGGCGGTGAGCTACTACACCAAGAGGGAGGCCAAGCTGAAGGAGGAGTACAGGAAGGAGAAGGAGAAGGTCCACACCAAACCTCTGGGCATGGCCTTCGTCACCTTCCAGAACGAGGCCATGACTGCCATGTGAGCCACAGCCTGTTATCTGGCCCCGCCCCTGTCTGTAGCCACTCCCTCTCTGTAAACGATAATGACTTCATTTGTCGTTTCAAGTTACTTTGTTTTCATTCGTTGATGAAAAGTGTGAAACTTCTCGCCAGCTTTTGTTCTCGAAGGTTTCTTTCTTTTAGTTTTTGTTTGTTGATCAGTCGTATTTCTGGTTTTAGTAAAATAAGTGACTCCTCCTCCTCTCTCTGACCCTGCCTCTTCTCGTTACCACGCCCCCGTACCTGGCCCCACCCCCTCTGTTTTCACAGTATTTTGAAGGACTTTAACGCCTGTCAGGTTCAGGGTTGTCGGTGTCGTCAGGAGCCTCGATCCTCTCAGTTCAGCGAAGCTCTTCACGTTCACAGCTGGAGTGTTTCGTACGCGCCCGACCCACAGAACGTTCGCTGGTACGTCCACCAGCTCCACCCGCCTAAACTCCACCAAATATCAAACAAGGGCACCCTCAGCTGACGTGTTGGTTTCTTCCTGCAGGGAACACCTGTCGTTGGGCGGGATCTCCTGGTGGATCCGCTGCTTCATCATCAACTGCATCCTCTTCATCCTGCTCTTCTTCCTCACCACACCTGCCATCATCATCTCCACCATGGACAAGTTCAACGTCACCAAGCCTGTCGAGTATCTCAACGTAAGACCTCAGACCGAGCAGATCTTCAGCATAGCTCAGTGTTGTTTGAAGTGTGACTGACTCTCTGTTTGTTTGTTTGTTGATTCTTTTTGACAGAATCCCATCGTCACCCAGTTCTTCCCCACTCTGCTGCTGTGGGCTTTCTCTGCTCTGCTGCCCACCATCGTCTACTACTCTGCCTTCTTTGAGGCTCATTGGACCAGGTACCTCAGCTGCAGTACTAAGACGCCATCCATACTGCAGCATTAATACTAGTACACAGGTCATTCACAAGAAGTCCAGAAGTCAGTCAAGACAAATCAAGTCCTGATCTCAAGTGTATCACATTAAGTCAGCTGAGAGGTCCAAGTAAAATTCAGATGAGACAAGTCAGGAAGAGACAAGTCTAACTTTAGTCTCAAGTCAGTCAAGACAAGTGCCAATCAAGTCACTGGAGACGAATCAAATCAAGTCTTCAGTTATTAAGGTCCAAATTAAGCCAGTGGAAACAAGTCCAAATCATCTGAGTCCAAGTCTTGTGTCAAGAACACAGAGACAGGTCCAAGTCTCCAGTCAGTCAAGACAAGTCCATGTCAAGTTTCAAGTCATTTGAGGCTGTTTTGACCCATTTTTGGCCTGAATTTGTCCTTGATGTGACCCTGGTTTGAGCTTGACACTCTCTGTGACTCTGTTTGTACCTGCTGTGGAAAAGTGATCAGTTTCAGGAGGATAAGAGAGGATGCACGTTAATGCTCGCGTAAAGGAAGTGGAGGTAGTCTGATCTTCACTGTGTCTGGGCTTCAGGCTGGTGTAAAGGCGGCCGGCGCAGCGTGTTTACATCCCAACTCAAATAATGCTGATACAGATATTTACTCGAGCAAGAGAGGAAGCTGAAAGAGACGCCTCTAATCACTGATAACACGTTTGTTCTGAGCCATGAAAGCACCAGAAGATGAATTATTCCGCAGAATTGCATGAAAGCAACACGATTAGAACTGAAAGGAAATACCTGTGAAACAGATGAGCCGTGCACCTGACCAGGTGTTTGTCTGCAGGTCTGGAGAAAACAGGACGACGATGCATAAATGCTACACCTTCCTGATCTTCATGGTTCTGCTACTGCCGTCTCTCGGACTCAGCAGGTAACAAAAACCAGCTGTTAGAATCCGTCCCCAAGTGACCTTTGACCTCCGCTGTCCTCGCTCAAACACGTCTCTCTGTTTTCCAGTCTGGACGTTTTCTTCCGCTGGCTCTTTGACAAGAAGTTTCTGGCTGATGCCAAAGTCAGATTCGAGTGAGTACTTTGATGTTTGTATGTATTACTGCTAACTATAAAAGTACTGTCATGGCCTCTAATGGAAGATTTTAACAAAACGTGAAAATAACTGTTTTGTTTTGAGGTTGAAGTTAACATTTAAAACTCTTTTAAAAATGCATAATTACTGCCAACCTTTCAACAGAAACTTCTAAATGAATACTTCATTTTAAAACCTAATTTTAAGAAAGAAAATATGTTTGTGTACATTTTAAATGAATGAGTCCATTTTAATTTTAGCAGTCGTGGACTTCCATCAGTGATGGTGATGAAAAGATCTGGACTTTTGTTCATGCTCTTATTTTGAAACAGCTTAGTTTGTCTGCTCACCTCAGGACAGTATTGATGGAGTTTGATTAATCAGTCTGCAGTAAGACGTTCTGCTTTAACGGTGTTGCTGTGTCCCCTTCAGGTGTGTCTTTCTGCCGGATAACGGAGCGTTCTTCGTCAACTACGTCATCGCCTCTGCGTTCATCGGGAACGCCATGGACCTGCTGAGGATCCCCGGTCTGCTCATGTACATGATCCGACTCTGCCTGGCCCGCTCTGCTGCTGACCGCCGCAACGTCAAGAGGGTGAGGACAGACTGTCCGAGAGGACAGACGCACACCGGCATCTGTTTGTAATGATCTGTCAAGACTCAACCTCATGTCCTGACAGACTCTGTTACACTGTCCATTATTGTCTCCATGTGGACACCTGCAGAGTTGTCCCTCCATGGGACTGTTCGGCTCTGTGTCCTATATAAGTCTTTGTCTTTGGTCCCTGCAGCACCAGGCCTATGAGTTTCAGTTTGGAGCAGCATACGCCTGGATGATGAACGTCTTCACGGTGGTGATGGCCTACAGCATCACCTGTCCCATCATCGTCCCCTTTGGTCAGTCTCATGCTGTCCTCCTACTGCGTATTTAGAATAGTGCTCCAGTGCTTCAGTACAGCATCAGTACAACGGCATTTGAACAGGACAGCACCTGTACTCGTTGAAGCATGAACACAGGTACCTGTGGTCGCCTCAGTAACTCACCCGGTCGACCATGTGCTCCACCTGCTGAGGCTGACCTCAGAAATTAGCCTTAAAAATAAAATAGTATTAGCACCACCCAAAGCTCCCTCTAAGACTTCAGCAGCAGGTCTCAAATCAGTCAGTTAAGCGCTGACCACATCAAGTCAGCCAAGTCAAATCCAGATACGGTAGGAAAGTCAAAGTCAAGTCTCAACGAGAGACAAGTCAAAATCAAATCAGTAGTGATGATTTCAAGTGTGAAGAATGTCAGTTGAGACATATCCAAATTAAGTCTCAAGTCATGAATCAAGTCCAAGTCCAGTTTTAAGTCAGATCAAATCAGTAAATTCATCTGTTTGACTTCCTGACTCAGCATCTCACCTGTCCCCTTGCAGGCCTGATGTACATGCTGCTGAAACACCTGGTGGACCGATACAACATGTACTACGCCTACCTGCCCTCCAAGCTGGACAAGAAGATCCACTCGGGAGCCGTCACCCAGGTGGTGGCTGCGCCCATCCTCTGCCTCTTCTGGCTGCTCTTCTTCTCCACTGTTCGCACAGGTAAGCCCCGCCCCCTGCTGGACAGACCACCTTTTCTACCCCGATCAAGATCACTATCAAGTCCAGTGCTCGCTAGTGATAACCGCTATTGTCCTGTCAGGTTTTGAAACGCCGACCTCCATGTTCACTCTGGTGGTGCTGATCGTCACCATCGTGGTCTGTCTGTCTCACGTCTGCTTCGGACACTTCAAGTACCTCAGCGCTCACAACTACAAGGTACAGCAGCTTCTCATTATAGGTAGACGAGTCCAAAACGTAGATGTTGCTGCTCACTAAACCATCTCACTCTGTCTCAGATTGACACCAAGGAGACCGACGTGGACGCTGTTGAGAACGGACGTCCAGCTCGTACCTCGTCCTCCCCCACCACCAAATCTCAGGTAAGTCTGTCTGACTTCATCACCTTTCAGCCACCATAGTACAGTTTGTTCTTCGTGTGTCAGCTGAACTTAATTAGTTCACAGCGGGTTCGTGTTCATGGAAGGTAAAAACAGATCAGTCTAACCTTTTGGCTCCATAGAGACTTGAGTTTAGGTCCTTTACTTTCAAATGATAAATGCTGTCTAAACACAATCAGTTGAACAATAACTTTGTTTAAATCAAATCTGAAACTGCAGAAATTTTTCCAACTAGTTTTCGTCGTTGAATAAACCAACGAGAACAAGCTCTGATGAGAACTGTGGCATCCTCACTCAGTCAGGATTTGTCCCCCCCTGCTGGTTCACCTGTTTGCTGTGGTTTTGTGTGGTCCAGCAGCAGCAGCAGCAGCAGCAGCAGATGTACATCGCCCAGGTGCTCCAGGACCCAAACTCGGACGAGCCGGGCGGCGGCAGCGGTGAGGAGGACCGAGGGTCGTCCCAGGACGAGGAGATGCTGAACGGAGGGAACAGTATCAACGAGGCGGATTTTCAGTCAGGGGAGGACAGTCTGATCGCCAACGAGGTCCACCAGTAGCTGGGGGTGGAGCTAGAGGGAGGGGGCGGAGCTAGTTGAGGTTCAATTCCCATACACAACAGTTGCAACATAAAGTTGACTGGAGAATCACTACACATACAAACGCACATGCAGACACGGTTAGCTCCACCCCCTCCCAGCTCGAAGACTTGACCCTGACCTTTGACGCCGGCGCCAGGTCGCCAACACCCAGTCCAACACACCTGTGGAAACTTGATGGACATCAGACTGTCTCCACAGGAAGTCACTGTACATAACCACAAAGCCAAAAGTTTTTTTTTTTGTTTTTTTCTCGGGGCGGGGGCGGGGTTTAAAAATTCGTGCCTGGGCTGGATTTCATTCGTTTGCACTCGTGTCTTGACTCCTGATCCCATCGCGGGTCGCCAGGACTCGACCTGTCAAGGGGTCAAAGCTGATGCTGACGCTGTCTTTTTCCTCGGTCTGGTGCGCTCCTCCAAACGGACGCCAGCCGTCGCCGCCGTCCTCCAATACTGGAGTGCTAAATAAGTCGCCAACCGCCAGCTCTCTTAGTGGTAGAAGCCTTGCTTACGCAGACACATCGCGCTGTCCCTTCTTTGCTCGCCGTTTTCCTCTTTCTTTCTGTGGAAACTGGCTCATAGTCACATCACCGCGGAGTTTCGGGAGTTTTGAGCTGCTTTCGCTGCATGTTCTCCCAAGAGCTGTCTGAATTTTTGATGTTGCCGCCTTCGACTGATGCCATCCAACGAAGGACTGCAGCGGCCGGTGAATTCGGTCTCAGCAGCACATCCTCCGACCTGCCAGGTGAGCGTTTGGGCTGGACGACCGGTGAACCACTGCACTCAACACCAGACTGCTTTCTTTTCTGCTTTTGATTTCACCTGAACTACCTTAATTCATGAACACCTGACAAAGGGAACGGGATGTTTGTGTCTGTGTAGGTTTAGCAATCAGAACTCTTTTCTTTCGCGGGGAGAACTTTACAAAGACGCTCCGACTCTTCCAGCAGCAGCAGTAGTCGTGTAGTTTGAGCTCGGGTAGACACAGAAGAGCAGCGCTCTCGTCCGGACTGTCTGCCCTCGATGCCTGAGGTTGTCAGGACTCTCAAGGGAAAATGTTTTCTGTTTGTGTGTGTTTTGAAGTGTGCACCGTCTGTGTGTGTGTTCAGTAGCTTATTGTACACCAGTCTGCATCACGACGTGTTCAACAACATCACCATGTACCCAAAAAGAGCAACATCTGGCTGACGAGTTCCAGTGCTTCTCAAACTGGTTCTCCGTCTGTGGTAGAATTAATTAGATCATGTTTTCATTTGCGTTGGTAAGAAGCCAAATCACGTTTGACTTTCATCCTCCACAAACATCAGCACTCAGTTTTACTGCATTACTGCTGCGGTTGAAGCCTAAATGGTCAGATTATATTAATCCAGCTGAGGTCAGACAGATTCATCTGTGAGACCACAGAGAGACGCTCAGGGTGTGTTTAGCCTGGCTTAGTGCATAGATTGGAAGCAGGAGAGCCTTCAAACGTCAGCCTGCTTTACATGTTGGATTTTCTTGGCATCCTGTAGTCATCTGGGTTTTTTTGGCTAGAGCCAGGGGCTAACTGCTAGAAGCTAACTCAGAGATAGCTTACTCTTAGAAAGTAATATTCTGGGCTTCATGTTAAACTTTACTGTCTGGGCTTGTTTTAGTTCATCTTTTTCTCAAAGGCAAAATGAAAACTGGGTCATTTCTTGAGTGAACACTGTTTCCCACAGGCAAATAGCATAAACTGTTAGCTTAGCACCAAGGAGAAATCCACCTGCTAACAACGCCGTCTGTGTGATTTGCTTTTTGTACTTTTTGTTAGCGTCTGTTTTTGTCTATTAAGACTGAAATTAGCTTCTAGGTCCAACAGCCGTAGAGCTAGTCTCAAGGTCTCGACCCCCGGCTTCAGCCAGCAAAACCAAGCGGCTTGTTAGCCCACAAGATAGCTGAACAGTAAGCTAAATAGCATGCAATTGTAAAGGCAAAATTTAGCATCAAAATTATTGTAGTTAAATGAAGTGACAGCTCGTTTGGGGCCGGTGAAATAAATCCACTCAAGTCTTTGGTGTTGAGTTAAGCTTTGACACGTGAATTCATCCACTTGACCCAAACAAAACATCTTGACATGACAGAGTCCAAACTAGAGGAAGCTAGCGTAGCTTATTAGCTGTGTGTAACCTTCAGTTTTCCTGAAGCTGCAGAGTATAAACTGCTTGACAGAGACGCAGTCAGGACATCGTACTGATGCAGCTTTTCATACACTGCAGGGAGTCACTGCCATGTTTTAGAAAAGCTAACTTGCTAACTAGCAGTTAGTTTCTTCCTCTTCAGCAACTTTTTTGTGAAATGATTCAATCCTTGGGAGGAAATGCCAGGAGGGAGTAAACGGAGCAGTACAGAGAGGAGGTTAGCATGAATGTTTCTGGCTGGCTAGTATGTTAGACTGCTGTAGAGTTCACTACGTCACAAATACTCTAGAAGCTAATAGTTCAAACTCTGTTTTTCTCTGTTTTGATGGAGCTAGTATTTCCCCCTGCTTCCAGCCTTTGTGCCAAGCTAGGCTAAACATGTCCTGGAGGTCTGTCCCTGTGGACAGCAGACCAGAACCAGTTGTCTTGTGACACGGAGCAGAACTCTGAATGATCATGTGACCACACCTTGAGAGGAAGCTTTCAGTTAAACGCTCTCAGATGTCACCTGACAGTCAGGCTTCAGCTGCAGTGCTGAGCGGAGGTTCACTTTCCCATGATCCTCGTGGTGTCTGATGACATGTGCCAGCCAGGGCTTCTTTCTTCTGATTGGAGGGTTTCGGGAAGGAAATTCTGGCAACTTCCACCTTGATTTTAAACAACCTATAGCTGTTCTCCTGTCTGCCCACGTGTCACATGACAGCAAGTGAGCTGGCTGGCAGCAGCGTCATGAGGAGGCGAATCAGCAGTTTGAGGTGATGACAAACATTTCGGTGCAGCAACGTGACGACAAAACAGTCTCAGGTGTTTGTGTTCCTAAAATCATGTTTACATCCGTTTTTGTTGCTTTAGTTTTCATCATGTTTTGCAGTGTGTGTGTGTGTGTGTGTGTGTGTGTGTGTGTGTGTGTGTGTGTGTGTGTGTGTGTGTGTGTGTGTGTGTGTGTGTGTGTGTGTGGACACAGAGCTGGACTATGAAAGCTGAAGCCGCTGCCTCATTGGCTGCAGTGGCTTCCTGCCGGAGAACTTGCAGTGTCTGTGTCCTCATGATGTTTGTGGAGTTTTGTTTCCTCTTCACCTCCAGCGAAGCGTCTGCTGTCAGCTGATCGTACGCACATGAAAGGTGAAACTGAAGGAGGGCTCACAGGATCTGGTTCTGAGGTCTGAAACTGAGACCGGAGGTCCGGCTCAGCAGCTCTCAACCCGACGGTCTGGACGAACTCTCAGAGGAGCCCAGAGTGCATGTGGCCTGTTACCTGAAAAAGAGGACTGAACCACCGTTTGGTCTCCAGACTGAAAGAAACCAGCCGGACTGAACCTGATCACTGAATCCTGATCCACATTGTAGAGTTTGAACAGCTTGTAAGTGGACCTTTTATTTGAGACAGTTTTGTTCAGTGTTGCCACTTTCAGTACGTTTTACCTGAGATCAGATGAGCCACATGTTCTGTTCAGCTCGCAAGACGAGAAAGCACAAAGACTCTCGGCTTCGCAGTGAGTTTATAAATCCAGGAAAGAACCTGAAATGTGACATTTCAGTTCTGCTCTTCGGTCCTGTGAACACCTGAGCGGGTTTTTGATCCAGTGTGTTTTTAGAGCAGCTCTCGGTTTGATGGAGCTGAAGGACTTTGTGTTCATCCTTCATCACAAACAGAAGCTCAGTTTGTTTAAACCTCGTTGGACAGACTTCAGACCCGAAGGATGAACCACTTTGTTTGACTCGACCTTCAGTGAAGCTTCACAGTGTTTGCAGGTGATTTTCTGTCCACGTTCACAGAGCAGCTGGTTTGATGATGAGGTTAAAGACTTGTGTCGTTACCTACAGATAAATGAGATTCCTGCAGGTGTTTGGATGAAATGAACAGTTTCCTCTGGAGCTTCAGGCCGTTTGAGGCTGTTTCTCATGTTGGTTAAGTCGATGCATAACGAGCTGCAAACATCTCAGCCGCGCTTGATGCTTTTTTTCCTGTCTCCACTTTTAGCAAGGTAGCTAGCAGGTGACACAGGAACCAGAAATTCTTCACTTGTTCACGAAACACAAAACGGACGTCAGTGTTTGACTGCTTAAGCGTCAGAGAGGAAGATTCAGAGTCCTCTGACCATCTTCATCACAGGGTCCACGCAGCGGCTGTTCTGGTCGTATCGCATGATCTTCATCAGCAGATGAGTCATCACGCTGACAGACTGGAGCTTGTAGTTAGGTTTAGTAAACTCCTGTTTCAGAAACCTTAAAAGGTTCTCGATGAGTTCTTGGTTTGATTTGTTTGAAGAACGTATGTCTCAGTCCTGCAGTGTGTTGCCTTCAGGGTCCCAAAGTTTTACTGGACACAGCAATTTATGCAGCCAGACGTGTGGAGGCTGAATGGGTTCAAGCATCATCACACGGGTCAAAGGTCAACTTGTTCTGGTGTGTTTTGGACTGAAGAGCTGAACTGAAGGTTGAGAGCTGCTGCGTTCAGACATCTGATGTTGTAGGAACTGAAGACGCTCATTGAGAAAAAGAGTCTGTGATATTTTTGTAACCTGCTGACTGAAGTATTTGATACTGAACATGTATTTAAGAAACATTGATAGCTGTGACGATGCTGTTGTAACATGTAACTAAAGGTTTTTAATAATCAGACGCTACTTTTTGCTTTTCTTAGTTTTTTAAATTGTTGCTGAACTTAAAGTTGTAAAAAGACGAATGTGAACTGAAGACAGACGAGTGTGAAACGAAACGTCGGCTACTGAAAATGAAGACGTGTAAAATAACGTGTAAATAGCCATTGAACTGCACTGTCGTCCTGCAGACGAACACGACTCAACGTCTCATCTCACTGACTCCAAGCTAACAGCCCATTGGTCCATTTCATGCTTTTAATTTATTGCTGTGACACTATTTATTTTTACTTCGGTTTCCAGGTTGTATGTACAGTGAAACATTTGTCCTATTTATGTTACTTGATCAATAAAATTGGCTTTCATCTGTCGACTTGTTGAGTTTGTGGATGCATATGAAGTCCAAGCAAACAACTGACCCCCAAGACCTCCAGACCTCCCAGAGCTCTGAAGGCTCCAGGTTCACTTCAGGTCCCTTTCAGTTTGTGGTCATTTAGTTAATTGTAAATTTGTTAAATATTGTCCAAACCACTAAAAGACATTTGAACTGAAATGATTTGGACCAAATAATAACTTGGAAAACTTAATTTTTTCTGTATTTAAACTTGTAAGTTACACCAGAGAGTTGAAGAGGAGGCAAAGACGCTGAATCAGTCAGATGTGGACACCAAGACATGAAACACATGATCTGATTCAAATCCACTGAGAAACCAGAGAAGAAGACTGCAGGACTGAGGAGTTTTCTCCAATATCATAGTGATCCAGTCACATCCATGAGTACACTGCTAACAGCTAATAGGAGTAGCTAACTGCTAACAGGAGCAGCAAACAGCTAACAGGAGCAGCTAACTGCTAACAGCTAATAGGAGCCGCTAACAGTAGCATCTAACTGCTAACAGGAGCAGTTAATGGCTAACAGGAGCAGCTAACGGCTAACAGCTCAGTCAGCAGGCTGCTCATGGAGACACTTTGAGACGTGAACAGGCGTGAGTTCAGACTGCTATCATGTGTCCACAGAGGACAGGCGTCTCCAGCGGCATCAGTTTCCTGCTGTGTTTGAAACATGAATGAAAGACAACAGGTGAGTCAGACATTTCGGTTTATTCGCAGTGAGCAGCACCACTCAGTGTCACCATGGTAACGGAGGACATGAAGGGCATGACACTTCACACCGGCGTCTCCTCCTTCACCTCCACTGTCACCTCCTGCAGAGACAACACGAGGAACATCTTTAAGTCAAACTGTGAGGTCAGTCCTTTTTATTGATCTGTTAATCAATTTAAGATGAACATGCGCGCATGTGTGTGTGTGTGTCTGTCTTTGATTATGAAAGAGCCCAGTTCTCTCAGAACTTTAATTGTGGCGGGTCAAGCAGTGAGTGCTTCCTCTCTCTGGTGTCAGTTTTCTCTTTGGACATGTTGAACCTTTAAAATATGAATTTAGACAGAGACCTTGGGCACAGCAGCAGATCTCAGATCAGCCTCCATCTTCTGCCGCAGCTCCAACACTTCTTGCTGAGCCTGAGAGACCAGCATCAAAGGAAACAGTTTGAAATCCTCCAGAATAAAAGCAAACAGTTTGAAATCCTTCAGAATAAAAGCAGACAGTTTGACATTAAACAGGTGACTGATGTGTCTCTGACCTCCTGCAGCTGTCTGTCCAGCTGCTGCCGCTGCTGCTGCTCTGACTGCAGCCTGACGGACATCTGCTGCACCTGAGCCTGCACCTGACACACACACACACACAGGCATGAAAACCAGGCCACTGTGGACTTTGACAAACTTCACTAAAGACAGAAGGTTTCAGGTTGTCCTGTTCGTCCTCTGCATTCAGACTCTGAGACAGACGAGTCTCTTGTCCTTGGGGTCAGTCTGATAAATGATGTGTGTGTTGTGTGTGTGTGGTTCAGACCTGAGCGAGCTCCTCACTGCAGCTCTGAGTGACGTTCGCCTCCTCCAGCTGTTTCTCCAGCTGAGCCTCCAAAAGCATCAGCTGCTCCTTCAGCTGAGACACCAGCTCAACATTAACATCCAAAACACAACGTTCAAAAAACCAGCGACCGCAGTCTGAGGGGACAAACCTGCTGAGTGTTCTCCGTCCTCTGGGACTGAACTTCGTCCTCCAGCAGCTTCAGCTGATCCAAGACCTGCAGACAGCACCAATCGCACGCTGAATAACATGATGACGGCTCAGAAACTCCATCTAATACGACTATACAGGCTGAGAAGCTGCACTTCATCTGCTGTTGAAGAAACACTGAACCACCAAACCTAAGGCCATCATCTCAAGAACCAAGCTGAACACCTGGCTGAACACCTGGAACGTGTGACCTCAGCTCTGAATGAGTTTCTGCGGCGCTGAGGCGTCAGCCATGATGAAAGCATCACATCAGAAACAGGAGATCTCTGAACTCACGGTTTGCTTCTGCTCCTCGGCTTCACACAGTTTCTTCTTCCAGATGTTTTCTTCTTCTTCAGAGCGTCGCTGCAGAGCCTGAAGCTCTGCCTCCTGCCGGACAGACAAGAGAGTCACTTTCGGTCGCTGTGGAAGAATCATCAAAGGAACACGCAAACAACACGGCGGACGTTTGTCAGCAGGCCGACAGGCTGCAGCTTCATTGACAACGTGGTTCAAGATGTTTTCACCGTTTCCTGCAGCAGCTTGGTGTTCTGCTCAAACTCCGCCTGCAGCTCAGCTCGCTTCTTCTCCACCTCGTTCAGCCTTGACTGCAGCTGAGCAACAACAAACAACGAGACAAACATCAGCATGGTCGTCATGATGGAAGTCACTTTATTAATCAACAAAATTTGATTATTTAAACATCAAAATGATTTTCTTCAGATTCTTTTACACTGAACTGTTTGTCTGCATGTTATAGCAGCTCCTCCTCATTCACCTGTCCAGGTAGGAGGAGGCACTTCGCCTCAAATGTCCTCCGTGTGGTGAAAGTTGATTAAAACATCCACTCTAGAAATATGTCAAAACTCTGATAAAATGTCTCAAACATGTTTTAAGTTTCTTCTTCATCAGTTCCTGGAAAAACTTCAGTCATGAAGGAGGAAAAAGCCTGAGATCCTTTAAAACTTTCTGCTTTCATGGAAAAGTTCCTAAGCTGCTGTGATTTGGTAGTGTTTTGTGTCTGAGAGCTTCAGGAGCTTCAGATCAGAGCAGGTGTGTTTGAGGAGGACATGTTGGACATTTTTACCTCAGAGCGAGATGTCTCTGCTTGGCTTCGGCTCTCCTGAACTGCCTGAGTCAAACGTTCCAGCCAGTTGTTCTGCAGAGGAAACAGAGAAGCTGCAAGCTGAATTCACTGATTCACAGAAGTTTAACCCTCCTTCTTCAGTTTGTGGACACTCAAACAGTCAGAGGAGTCAGCTGACCAACCTGCTCTGCCTCCACGGGGACGCCAGGAAACAGAACCCGCAGTGATGCCTGGAAGTCTAAACGCAGGGCAGCGATCCCAGCCTGTGCGTCAGCCTCAACACACAAAGAAGCACCAACACAAAGATGAAAATTTTTTTACAGTGTGCTCTGAGACAAACTGTCTCCCGCTGATCTGACATCCTGACCGACACTGATTTAATTGACTTGTATCTGATTGGTTGTCACTGACCAGCGCTGCTTGAAGCTCCACCTCTCTCTGCCCACTCAGGCGCTCTGCGGACGAAAACGCCACCGCTGAAGCCGCCATTTTCTCCTGCATCTCCTGACAACACAACAAGATAGAGGAAGAGTCAGACGTTGTCATCTTTGCAGAAGTGACGGGGGTTCAGGAACCTAAAGAATCTGAATTTAATTCCTAAAACATCAAGAAACACTGAAAAAAAGGAGACCAGATGAAAACTAAGACAAACGTGAACTCTGGATGGATCGACTCGATCCAAGAGAAAAGAAAACTGACTTCTTCTTTTTAAACTTGTCTCTGTTGACCCATTTTAATGAGTGTCAGTGAACATGTATTCAAAGTGTAACGTGTGCAGTGCTATCAAACGTGTGACATATGAAGACATGTTGGACGTGGACTCACGTTGCTGTGGTAACGGACCTGTTGCAGCTCCTCTTTGAGCTGCTGTAGCTCTTCCTCCAGACGCAGCAGCTGAGAGTCTTCCTCCAGACTGAAAGACAGACAAACAACATGCCAGCAGAACATCTCAGACTGATCACTCAAAGCTCCACATCTGATTTTTAACCAACAGAAACGTTATTTCAGAGTACAAGATGTTCCAGTTCAGGACACGAGGCGACAACAGTCCTCAAACTGCATCTGTCCAAGAGCCTGAATGTTTCCGAGCAGACACTGGTGGTCGGACAACAGGCCTGATTAACTTCTTACCGTTTCATATTTTCACTTCTTTGCAACATTAATGTTATCTTTATGAGTCAGTGTGAGCAGACGTAAAAACATATAATCCATAACGAAGTTGAGATAGCGAACTAGAAAAAGCTCTCAGGTCTACAAGAGGCAGTCAGAGCTCAGTACAAACCAACAGTTCAGCTGAAGGAGTCCTGACCTCAACTAAAACTCCTCTTCAGGATCCAGGAAGCATCAAAAACACTCAGTTTGAGACTCAAGGCAACAGTTGGCCAATGTGACGCCTCTCAGTGAGCTCAGTGATGCTCTGGAGTTTCCTCCTGTGGTCCGGCCAGTGAGCTGCTGGCGGCTCCAGGGATCGATCAGCCTGAGAGCTGATAGGTTTGATGGAGGGTCCACAGGTAGAGAGGATGGAGCTGGAGGATAATCTGACTCTGTAAATCAGCTGAACTTTGAACTTTTGGGGGTGACAAGCTTATCAATGCTCACTTTCAGTATCATGGTTTTTTCCCCAGCAGCTATTTAAAGTGTTGACTTTCTGAAACACAACCATCCACCCCCACAGTGAATCCTACAAACCCCACAGTCAGGGATCCAGGTGTGTTTTTTACCTTTCAAATGGCTGCTCAGACTCTGTCTCACTTCCTGATCCCTGCAAAGGAAAAGCAGCAGCTGTTAAAAACGTAGAAACTGAAATATTTCACCTCTGATCCAAAGTCCCAAGTCATGATATTATGCAAACAGAATAAGGCTAAAGCTAACAGGTCCCAGGTCATGGTATCATGCTAACAGACTGAGGCTAAAGCTAACGGGTCTGAGGTCATGATATCATGCTAACAGAGTGAGGCTAAAGCTAACAGGTCCCAGGTCATGATATCATGCTAACAGACTGAGGCTAAAGCTAACAGGTCTGAGGTCATGATATCATGCTAACAGACTAAGGCTAAAGCTAACAGGTCCCAGGTCATGATATCATGCTAACAGACTAAGGCTACACCTAACAGGTCCCAGGTCATGATATCATGCTAACAGAGTGAGGCTAAAGCTAACAGGTCTGAGGTCATGATATCATGCTAACAGACTGAGGCTAAAGCTAACAGATCTCAGGTAAAAAGTCATCATCCTCACCATCTGAGTCATGTAGAAAACATTGAAATAAAGATGTTTTCGTGTGGTTGTGTTGAATTCAAACTTACATCTTTCTGTGTCTGACCAGCAGCTTCTGCTTCCACTTCGTCTCCTTTCACTCTGAAGACACAAACAAAGAATCACATCAACTCTGTACTAAGTCTCACTTTTTAATTGAAGGATGTGTCAGAGCTGAAATGAGCTGCAGTTCCTCTGAAGTTCACTCAATGCTGCTGTGATCAAACTGTGTTGAAGTGAATTTAAAGAGATTTTAATTTACACTTTCAGGACGTATTACATTTATTTTGAACTTCTTGTGTTTCTGACCTCTGTGACTGTGATGATGTCAGCAACTGTAGCTCCTCCCTCAGCTGAGTGAGCTCTGCCTCCAGAGCGACAACCTGCTCGTCGCTGCGCCGCACCCTGACAGGAAGTCACACAGGAAGTCAAACTGCAGGTCATCACAACATCTGCGCTCACGTCTACGTGACAATACTGCCAATTAACACTGATAATATGATGAAAAGTTAATACCTGTCCTTTAGCTGCTCCACCTCAGGTGAGCCGTCCACCTACAGACACAAACAGGTCAAGACTGACAGTTGTTTGCTAACAGCTCAAATTCACATGTTAAATTTCACCAGTGTTGAACCTTCGAGGCTAAAATATTTCCCTTCCATGAGTGAATCTGCTGATCGCTGCATACCTTTGAATGGAATGAATTCAATTCTCCAGCAGGTTGAGCCTCAAATATATCCTCTACATGACATCACAGCATCTAATTCCTCATCACCTGTCTGCCCCATTCGTCCAAACACCTGTTCCCACTTCTCATCAGTTCTGCAGTTACCTGCCCTTCTCCACTCACTCCTCACCTGGACCTCATTTACCTGCGCAGACCCTTTGCTCCGCCTTTACTTTTGATGGCGCTTTTGTTTCCTCAATGTTTACCTGGACTAGCGTCAGCTACCTGTCTGTTACCTGTCAGCACCTGACTGTAAGCTTTCTCTTCTTCATTAAACCACTGAAATCAACCTGCCTTCTCGACTGTCTGCATTTGGGTTCAGTTCAATGTATATGATGAAGGTGTGCATGTGTGCGTACATATGTAAATATATCATTGCAACAGATTCATCGAGACATATATCACATGATGAAGGTGAGCATTCAGGCTGTTACCTGGACTGCAGCCTGGTTCTCCAGCTGGGATTTGAGAACCTGCAGCTCAGCCTCTCTGGATGCCAGCGCCCCCTTCAGCTCTGAGGGGCAAACAGCAGAAGAAAACATGGAGTCACATAATTTCCTGTTGCTGATGAGCTTAGTGGGTTCCAGAGTTGGAAGAAGGAAAGTTTGAGTTCCTGTGATGATTCCTGGACTGCAGGTTGACGTCAGATACACTCTAGCAGCTTTGTTTTGGCCTAAATTGGCAGTGACGGTAAAAATGAACTAATAGACTCTGGCACAAACAGAACTCCTACAGCTCACAGGAAAAAACACTGTTTCTCAAACTTCCACAAAGTTCTTTCATTTCTGCAGATCTGGTTTGCAGTATTGAAATCAAGGGGCTGAGTTAGCTACATGCTAACAGAAACACTGACCGCTAACAGCCGCGGCTTCCTGCTGTGATGCTTTCAGCTCCGAACACACTTGGTCCAGCTGCTGCTGCAGAGTGCACTCGGTGTCTGCGTGGACCAGCTGCACATACAGAAAACATACGTCACGTCCTGCTAACAGCAGCTTCTCTGTCACACTGCTCGTTTAAATGTAGAACTTCTGGAGAAAGAAATCACTATTTGAAAGAAGGAACAATCTGCAAATGTCCCCAAAAGTGACATTTTAGAATAACTTCTTTATTTGTGACCTGGGCTTGAGCCAGTTTTTGCTCGGCAGCGGCCATCTTGGCCTCCAGGCTCTTCCTGCGCTCCTCATCCGACCGCAGAGCATCAGTACGCTCCGTCAACTCCCGAGCCAGACGGGCGCTGTCCTGCCTGAGACGGGCCAGCTCTGCATTCTGCCTGCAAGGAGGGTTAGGGTTAGACCGGATGGTAGAAGGAAGCTGGTGGACAGTCCTCTTCATTTGTCCCATAGAGATGGTCGTGTAACTGTGACATCATTACCACGTCGCTGTGAGAACAATCCAATCAGAGCGCTTCAGGCTCTGTTGGTGTGCAGCTGACACCTTTATGTCATGCTGAATGAATGAGAAAGATTCCCATGATTCCCTGAACCTCTGAACATTGACCGGTGGACTCTGGCAGAGGTGAGGCGTTATCAGAGTTATCAGAGCTTTCAGGGAAGTCAGAGACGCCGTTTACGTGAAACTCATAAGATGTGGCAGGATTGAGGCAAATCAGCAGGACAGAGTTAGAGGTTGATCTTTGGAGAACTCGTTGGATAGACTCTAGCATGGCCGCTGCAGCTCATGGTTACTTCACCAAATGACCAACCTGACCTGACATCTGTGCGTTACCTGCTCTCAGCCTGGCTGGTTGCCTGGTTCAGGGCATCTCGCAGGATGGAATTCTCCTGCTGCAGTCGGGCCAGCTGAGCATTGGGGCCATTCTCCAGCTGTTCCTGCAGACTCCTGATCTGTTCCAGTTTAACAGCAAGTTAGCTAAACACGCTACAAACACTGCTTATCTGTACCATCTAACAAGTAACTAGCCAGAACAGAGACCTGAGACATAAGCTTAAATTCACTATTAAAATAACTTTGAAGGGAAAATGTTCAAATTTGGTGTCATTTCAATGATCAGAATTCAGAGACCTGACAGACATGATCTGCCACTGAAACAGAAAAACCTGTTAATCAATCAAATAATACCTTCTGGTTCAGCTGCTGGGTCTGTTTCAAGTGCTCTTGGTCAGCAGTCTGCATTCTGGTCTGCTGGCCTTTGACCTCCTGAACCCGAGCACTCAGCTCCGCTTTCAAACGGGCCTCCGAAGACGCCATCTTGGATTTCTCTGAGCTGAGTTCCTGAAGAAGGAAAAACAAGCACAAATGTGACTTTCTTATGAGGAACTGAATTTCTGACACAATCAACCCATTCCACAGAATTTATTTGTACCACTGTATATGGGTGGGTGTAAGTGCACCTATTTCACAGATCTTTGTCTAGAATCC
This sequence comes from Chaetodon trifascialis, assembly GCF_039877785.1. Lineage (NCBI taxonomy): Eukaryota > Metazoa > Chordata > Actinopteri > Chaetodontiformes > Chaetodontidae > Chaetodon > Chaetodon trifascialis. Next base: position 8,634,244 of record NC_092057.1, read on the forward strand.
AGTGAAATCTGGCTGATGAAGTCCCTGGCCTTCTTTCACATACTTATGTGAAGAAATGTCTCATTCATTCTTCTCTGTCTAGAACTTTGCCCTGATCTTCATGTCTTCCTCCTGTCTTGTCGTTCCATCTCAGTGCACCCTTACAGGTGTCCTGGTACTGTTCTTTGCTGGGTGGTTTTTGGACAACTTTATCATGCCACACAGGAAAGCAGAGACACATATGCGTGTGAACAATGTGGACAACAAAGAGCTGTACACTGTCTTCTGTCAGGTGGAAGTATCTCCAGTTACCCAGAACTACCAGAGCGTCATGATGATGAGTCCAGTCAGAGCTCTGAGGAAACACCAGGTGCAAAACAAACACTCCAAAAGTGCACAAACATGATACATATGAATATTTATTGTTGTCCTAATTATGGAAATGCAGTTTATTAACTCTTGAAACTGAACACACTTGACTGGTGGTCTGGCTGATGCCTGGCTCACCTTACTGAGCTCTCGGAGGCGGCTTTTGGCAGCGGCGGCATCCTCCTGCACGGTGGTCAGCAGTTTGTCTTTCTCCTCCAGCTTCTTCTTCAGAGCAGAGAGTGGATCTCCTCTCTGAGAGGCCTGGATATCATACAAAGACTCAGCTTTACCATTTGATGAGATATATTTAAAAAGCTTCATGTGGGTTGGAAACAAGTGATGGAAATAGTTATGACAAGTCATTGACCACACAAGCAGACTAACAGTAACAGCTGGCAATTTCTATTAAATATCAGACTGAATGAATGATGATCTGTATGAGAAGAATGTTAGCTGAGGAACTCTGAGCATTTCTTGTATAATCTGGTTCACGTTACCTTGAAAACTAGATTAGGTTGACGTGAGGGAATCACACACTGACATATTCTGGTCGTGCTGTCTGACTGTACTAGTATTTAACGTTATCTGGTGTATGAACAGCTTCACCACTTGATAGCTGGTAGCTGCTGTTGTGACTGTGTTTATCTACCAGTTGCCAGGAGCCTTGGCGGACACCGGCCTTCTGGTTCAGGACCTCCATAAGTTTGTGCATCTCGCTGCCGCTGAACGTCATGTTGGACACGGTGGACAGCAGCTCATCATATGGTAGCAGAAGGGAGGAGTCAGCAGAAGCAACCACTAAAGAAAAAACAGGACAGAACTCAACCTTCAAAGTTTTCATTTTAAATCAAACTGTAATCATTCATGTAAACATCAGTTTACCGTAGAACAGAAGCACTCCGGTACGTCGAGGTTCAGACACATTTGAACATTTGATATTTGACTGTAACACGAGTAGTTGTTGTTCACTTTGGCAGAGACCCCTGTTTATAGTTTACCCACCTGGATCTGGCTTGTTCTTAGGCTTCTTCTTCTTGCTCAAGATCTCTTTGGGTTCTTCAGTTTTGGCAGCAGACGGTTCTTTGGTGACTTTAGAGACAACGTTCACTGGAGAAACATCAACCACCGGCACCATGGACATGACCATAACTTCCTTAACAACGGTTTCCACCACAGCCGCTGGCTCCACCTTGGCTGACTTTGTCTTCTTCTTCTCCTTTGTTGAGGGTGCTGAAGTAGGCCTGGTGGTTGTGGCGATAACCACAGAGGGTCCTGGTTCTGGTTCTGATGTTGGTTTGGATTCCCGAACAGCATCAGGCTCAGCGGCAGGTTCTGGATCACATTCTGGTTCAGTGCAGGTCACCACCTCAGGCTCCTCGCCATCATCACTACATGGTTCTAAGAGCTTCTCATCAAGCCGGTCCTCCTTCTTCTTGGCTTTGTTCTTCTTCTCCAGGGTCTTGTCCTTCTTCTTCTTCTCTGTCTTCTGGGTGTGTGGTTGGATGAGCTGGTGGCGTTGTTTAGCCAGCGCCTCTTCATAGGACGTCTCCTTCATGGACAGCGTGGACACGAGAGCGATGCCCACTGCTGAGATGATCATGAAGCCTCCAAAGACCATGAAGCCAAGTGTCTGCGGGTCGGAAATATCCATGGTTGATCCAAGTGTTGCACAGGAAGTCTGGAGAATAAAGAGGGACATTCAACATGTAGCCTGACGAAAAGATGAATCTGTCTTCAAACACTGGAGGTGGAGCGTGAGGACTGCAATCCACCCAAGACCTTAGATCACAACAAAATATCTCAGCAAATAAAAACTAAATCGTCCTAAAGAACTCTCTCTGCACTGATTGGTCAGCTGTGTCAAAGAACAGGCGCGGTTTGAACTTGAACAACAGAAATCAAAGAAGAAATGTTGGCCGGAGCTTCAGAAGGGGCCACAGTGTGGCGCCGTGCGCTCTCCACTGTCCATCGTCAGGACTGACATCAAAGAGTCTGAAAACACAAGAGCAAAGGTGGCCTTTAAAAAGTCTCCTCTTTCAGCTGGAGGTGACTCCTTTATACAAACTCATTGATTTTTCTTGCTGCTTGTTTACCTGCTGATCACCGCCTGGAGGTCAAAGTTCACTCAGCATAACATCACTGATTCAATCTCAGTCCTCATTCAGTGAACTCTGTTCAAATTCAGCACATTTAACCACAAATTCAGACAAAACAATCTGAATCAGTAAACTCATGTTCACTTGGTGACTGAAGGATGACGAGCTCAAATGATCAGCTGATTAATCAGTTAGTTAGAACCAATTATTCTCATTATCAAGGAATCTGTCAGTTACCTTCTCGATCATTTTATCTGTAAAATATTAGAGAAGACAGAAAAATGATCTTTAAAAGTTCCCACAGGTGAAAATAACAGTTTTATTTATGAAATCTGGAAGCCAAAGAAAAGCAGCAACTCGAACTCAAAAAAATCATTTCAACGATTCATCGATGTTCAAATTAGCTGCTGATTCAATTTCTGCTGATTGACTAATTGATCTGATCGTTCTCGATATTAATCTGCTAATATTCTGATAATCAATAGAAATATTCAAAGAAGGTTAATATTTCAGTTTCCACAGTTTGAGATGCTGAAGGTGAAGCTCACAATTAACCCTTTATACTGTGAACACACACACACACACACACACACACACACACACACACACACACACACACACACACACACACACACACAGCAGTTATGTAACTCAGATGCAGACCTTCACATTAACAGTTGAATCAAACTGCTTTTCCGTCACTTTCTCAGTTTGTTTCTGCAGAACTTTCACATTTTTCATCTTTTCTGCAGTTTTGTGGTCAAACACACACACACACACACACACACACACACACACACACACACACACACACACACACACACACACACACACACACACACAAACAATGATCTGTTTGACTGCATTAGAGACATTAAGACAGCTTACATGTTTGGTTCGATGACAAACATCATTTCAGAAACACAGATTTCAGCTTCACTGACTTTTCCATGAAACCTTAAAAGCAGCCTCACATTAAAACATTCTGTCGATCTGAAGTCTGTTCTTCATCATTTCTGACAGTGAAAATCAAACATTTCTCCAGACTTCTTCATTTTCTCTCTGACACAAACTGTTGAGTCTCATCAAAGCTTCTCAAACGACGTGAAAGAGTTTTTCTCACCTCACTTCAGGCTGTCAGGCTGCAGAGTCGTGGCACTTTCTCTGAACGGGACCACAAGCTCCGCCTTCCGCCGGCAGCTTGGCTTCTCATTGGTCAGCGGGAAAGTCGTTCAGAGCGCGCGCACTGGCCTCATGGGAGATGTAGTTCTCTTCAAAGGACACATTTCAACTGATTTGACATGTTTTAAGAATAAAAAACTAATTGTGTGAGACAAAAGTTCAAATTTTTATTCAGAGCTGGTACAGAAAACAGATTCTGTGACTGTGATTCGACAAATATTAAATGACATTCAAATAGTTCTGAATCTCATTTCTGTTACAGAAAACAATGAAGAAAATCTTTGAGCTTCATTTGGATGGGGGTCAGACTTCCTGTCTGAGAGGACGGCAGAAGTAAAGGTGGACACAGAATATTGTGCAGAGCTGATTGATCTGAAGCTGCATGTTGATCAGCTTCAGGCTCTCTGACTGAGAGCGGACCACTAAAAACATCTCAGATCCACAGTCCAACACGTCCACGGACCAGGAGGGCCGAGCATCTATCAGCAGACCAGAGCCCAGAGACAGACTGCAGCATTTGGAGTCCTGATCAGCATCAACACAAGACAAGAGGCAGCATTCAGGTGCTGTGTTCTTCATCCCGCAGAGTGAGAGTCAGACCATCTTCATCATCATCAGTCACACCTCAGTCACTCTGAATACTGTGAGTGGAACCATGAGAGGAAACAAACCAGAGGTTCATCCCTGTGACGGCTCGTCAGCACCTTCAAACCGGCAGGATGTCGTGTCAGAGGTGTCGTTTCAGAGGACGGACGTCTCCTTCCTTTGGGTCCTCAAGTAGGTCTGGAAGGAAGTGAGAAGGCAGACGAATTCACTCAACAATCATAAAAGTACACTTAATTTACAGACAAGTGCTGAGCAGAATTTGAAACGATCATCATGGGCTGTATGTGTGGACCACAGGAAGACGTCTCATTAAAAAACGTGGTGGAAAACAAAGCAGGAGCCCAAAGGAAGAGCTGCTCATGACTGAGAACAAACAGGTCCAGAGGACACACAGGACAGGACTGTCCCTACTGGACACTCAGACACAGGATGGATGTTCTCAGCACACATGTTGTGTGTATCTGGAATGCATTTATTGACAGCCTACCCAACCCACTGATGATTTGAGGGAATAAATAATAATAAAAATTTTTCACATTTTTCTGATTTAAAAAAAAAAAAAAAAAGTGCGTACACTAAAATGGACACATTTTTTCGGCAGAGCAGACCCTCCAATTATTGTTTCTTAGGGTCAAAGTTAACAGAAAAAACACAAATAAAAAGTATGGCAGACCATGTCAGGTTCAACCCATTAGACTTGCTCCCCGACTATGTCGCGCTATGAACCTGACGTGCTCGGTGGAGGCCTGACGAGAGCGCTGATTAGACAGTCTGTATCCCAAACAACAGAATATTTACGACGAAGAAGAAGAAGAAGAAGCGAGCGAATGAGCGAACAGCAGCGGGCAACACAGTCGGTTAGCAGCTGGCTAACCTGAAGCTAAAACAAACGTGATGTCGACAACCTCCAAGGTGGTTCTGGGAGTTTCTGTGGTTCTGACTCTGAGCACCGTGGCTGCTGTTCACCTCAAACAGACCTGGGACAGACAGGTAAAGCGGTCCGAACCGAGCCGGATTAAAGAGAACAGAACTAACAGCAGGGCTAACAGTTAGCTAACAAGCTGTGAGGGAGTCGGTCAGGCTAACGGAGGTCACAAGAACTTTACGGACTGTTTAGTTTTATCGGCTCGGACCGAAACCTGACAGTGCTCCGTGATTAACGGACAAAGTGCAGCATTTTAACTTTGACTGAATTAGAGCTGAGAAGTAGAAACACAGCAGCTCAGGCTGTGTGACTCTAACAACAACAGCAGCAGCTAGCAACAACTTCCGCCACAGTTTTCAAAATAATGGCATGAGACTTTGACTTTGGCAGAAGTAGAAATACGATATAAAAGTAAAAGTACTCGTGCAGAAAGGCCCTTTTTTAAATAATATGTATTGAAGTAATGAATGTAATTATTGATGCATCCTTGTGCTCGATTTAATGTCGCCACTGTTTAGATAGAGATGAAGAACCACAGCTCATGATTATTTTCATCCTGTTTGTCTGCGGATCATTTTCAGACAATAACTAACAGAAAAACCTGTAAATTCAGAGTCAGTTTACTCACCAGGACATCATTTAATGTTTATTGTAGTCCGTAACTTAAAAAGTACTTTTTATCTTCTGCTTTTATCTTAAATTCAGTGAAATGTAAAGTTGCTTCTGATGTTTTTGTCAGATGGAAAACAACGTGTCGTAGTTCATGAACTCATCAGATGAAGTTTGTGTAATAGGACAAACATCAGCTGATGTTTTAAGATGAGATGAAAACTGGCCTCTAATGTTCGGCGTTGTGTGCTTTCAGCTCATGTTTGTGTCCTTGTTGTTGCAGTTATTCTTCTGATGGACGCAGCAGATTTGTTTTGGATGTTGTTTTTTAGCTCAGAGCACTGCTTTGTGTCGGCGCAGCTCGTAGCATGTTAGCATGACACCAGTGTTGTCTTTTTAGAAATAAATGATCATCTAAATGTTTGTTTTTGCTTGTTTTGTCCTGCAGCGTCTTCACGAAGGTGTAGTCAGAGATCTGGAGCGACTGGAGAGGAAGAAGGAGAATCTGAGGCTGCTGGAGGAGCAGAGGACTCTGACCAGACAGCTGGAGGCAGAGAGACGACGCAGAGACACAGAGCTCCACCCACAGGACCACTGAGACAGGTAAGCCCCCTGAAACGCCTGGTGCAAGACAGGCAGGGAGGCTGTCGTCCAGGTGCATTAGAGAGCAGAACACCACTTTATGGTCTTTTGACCCTCAAAACACAAAAGCAGCAGAAGAACAAGTCACAACAAATGTGGGAACAAGATGTCGTCAGCGTAAACGTTCAGAGAAACAAAGCATCAAACATTCAAACACAACACGACATGAACACAATGAACGGCCCACCGCCTGCACACCACGCAGCCGCCATGGCCTCGTTAAGCACTTACTTCACGTATGTGAGTGGACTGTGACTGACCACACGAGCAGATGGTGGACTGACTGTCAGTCAGCCAATCAGGATGCGGTTTGTATTAGCTTAGCATGAAGCTGCAGGCTGATGAACACAAGACGTTTGTGTTGTGAATAAATCATTCGATCAAAGGAAGCCGTGTCAATAACGTTGAGGAGACGTTGCAGCACCGGCAGCTGATTGGATGTCAAATATCACGATCTTCATCATAAAGCATTCAGCTGATCCTGTGGCCATCAATGAATGAATGAACGAATGAATGAATAGGGACATGTTGAAGCTCAGAACTGAGCCAACATATCTGAAAGTCAAGCAGTCGTCAGATCATTTTTCGTCATCTTTTCTAGTCAGCTGTTGACTCACCTGATGCTCACCTGGGTTGTATTTGTATTACCTGTGCAGGTGCGTCTCTGTGGCTGAGGGCCATCATGGACAGCAGTGGTGAGCAGCTGGGTGGAGGCGAGGACGAGGCCACCTGTACATCGGCCTCTGAGGGGCTGGAGGAGGGGGAGGTGGAGGGGGAGACTCTGCTCATCGTGGAGTCGGAGGATCAGGGTTCGGTAGATCTGTCACATGACCAGAGCGGAGATTCCCTGACCAGCGACGTGGGTGAGGAGGCTGACGGAGGCTGGGCCTGTGAGGACATGTCCTTTTACTGTGACCGCTGCCACAAGTGGATCCCTGCAGGTAAGGTGGCTGATCGCAGCTCTCTGTGTGTCCTCAGGTCTTTATGTCCTCAGGACCTGAATGCGCAGTGAGCTCAGCTGGTCTCAGATCAGGAGCTGGTTCTGTTTCATCACACAGGTCACTCAACATCTGACAGGGGGACTGATATGAGCCAGTTCGATCAGGCCATCAATAGAAAGGAACAGCTTGTGGTCGTGTGTGTTCTAACCCTGTGTGTTCCTCAGCTCAGCTCCGCGGCGAGCAGCCCAGCTACCTGAAGGGAGACAACTTCTTTAAGTTCATCTGCTGCGACTGCAGTGAGGATGGCAAGGAGAGCTACGAGAGGATGAGACTCACCTGGCAGCAGGTACAGCGCTCTGCAGACACGCACGCACACGCACACACGTGCACACACGCACACACATGCCCACATGCCACATGTGACAGCAGGAAAACTCAGAGCTCCAGTTGTCATGGAGACCCTTCAAACTGCTGCTGATGGTGTTTCCTGTCAGGTGGTGATGCTGGCCATGTACAATCTGTCTCTGGAGGGGACGGGCCGACAGGGCTACTTCAGGTGGAAAGAGGACATCTGCGCTTTCATTGGCCGACACTGGAACTTCCTGCTGGGAACAAGGTCACTTTTCTTCATCCTGCCGTCAACGGTTCTGACTTCATTTCCTGTTTTCATTGTTTTTACTGACGTGTTGTCATCAAAATCTCGGTCCTCTCTGAAAAAGCTGTTCATGGTGTTGAAGGCTGCTGAGATGCAGCTGTAGTTAAAGGACAATCTGGTGTGTTAGACTGTTTGTAGGACCCGTTGGTGTTGGTGGTGTCATTTCACAGTGACATCAGTGACGAGGTCTAAACTGTGAAGCTGAAACTGAAGGTGAGCTCACCTGAAATGTGTCTAATAGTCACTGAAGTCCAGAACAGCGGGTCAGCGATTGGTTCAAGGCTGAAGTCTGTCCTGAATCCAACACAATAGAACTTTTTCAACCAAAAAGAAGCCAAGAAACTGAACTCAGGAACTAAAGGAGGAGCTAAAGGTTCCTCCTGTTTGTTCTGAAGAACTGTAAAGATTCATTTAAATTAGGCCGACCACTTGTTAAAATATGAGTTTGTTCTTCATCCTCACTGTAGATGACTCAGATGTTTGAGTTAGATGTAATGAATGAATGAGAAGGACCTGAGAACAGTTTGATGGTTATTTAGTGTCTTCAGAACAAAAACATAATGAAACTACCAGCAAGTTTTAATTCACACTGTGTTTATCGTTAATAAACATCTAGAATTGACTCCTTCTATCAGTGCTGGCGAATCATGACGTCGTGCAGCAGCATCTGTAGCTGTGTTTCATTCAAATGAGCCACAAATTGTAACCAAATTTTGAGAAAATCTGCAAAAGAAAATACAAATGCAAAATACAAATACAACTCTCAGGAGTTGGTTCATTAGATTAACAGTAGGTGGCGCCAGTCCTCCAGAAGCAGAGACCCAACCAGAGGATGTCATTAAATGAGCAGCAGTCAAAGCTCAGTGTGGACATGAGACATTTCTGTCTCCTGTGAATGTTTGTCTTCTCATCAGTGAACAGCTGCTGCACCAGCTGTGGTCCAGTTTCCTGTCTTCATGTTTGACCTGTCTGTCTGTGCAGGAAGAAGACGTCGACGTGGTGGAGCACAGTGGCCGGCTGTCTGTCGGTCGGCAGTCCCACCTTCTTCCGCTCAGGAGCGCAGGAGTTTGGTGAACCCGGCTGGTGGAAGCTGGTCCAGAACCGACCTCCAACTCTGAGACCTGAGGTGGACAAATCCACAACCAAGGCTAAAGGTAACCTCGTCTGCCCTCAGCCAGGACTGCTCTGGTTAGCTGTCGGTTAACAGGTCGACGACACTGAGCTGATATCTTGTTCACCTGCAGCATCTAAACCTGCCGTGGACCCGATCATCACTGTGGAGGGTCTGAGGAAGCGTGGGGCCAGGAACCCTGTGGAGAACGCCATGCAGCTGAAGGAAAAACGTTCTCGCACACAGGAGGCCAAAGACATCCGGCGCGCTCAGAAGGAGGCAGTGGGAGGCTACAATGACCGCAGCACCTCCTCCACGCCGGTCAAACTGGGCGGAGGCCGCGGCGGGAGCACCGGGCGCCGGCCCGACCTCGTCCTGGAGAAAGGCGAGGTGATCGACTTCTCCTCCCTCAGTTCTTCAGACCGGACGCCACTCACCAGCCCATCCCCATCGCCATCACCTGACTTCTCCGCCCCAGGGACGCCTGCGTCTCATTCAGCAACACCTAGCCTGCTGTCAGAGGCGGACCTCATCCCTGACGCCATGCCTCCACAGGCCCTGTTCCACGGTGAGGTCACACCTTACTCACTCACAGGTGTTTTCACTGAATTTACTGCCTTCTGTGAGCAGTTGTTTCCACGTGATGTGATGGAATGTCCTCTCTGCTGCTTGAATCTCCAGACGATGAGGAAATGGAGACGGAGGGAATGATCGACCCAGGAATGGATTACATCCCTCCTCCCAGCGCCAGCCTCATTGCCCGCAAGAAGCTCCGCATAGCGCCACCTCACATTAAACGTGAAGCAGAGAGTGAGGATGATGAAGGCCGTGAGCGGGACGACGATTTTGAAGAGCCAGTAGGACAAAGCGACGGTCCGGCTCTCTCCAGCGGTGGGTGTGTCGGTGCTGGAGGACCTGAGCGGAGGAGGATCACTCACCCTGAGAAAGCAGACGGAGCCGGTGGCATCTCTCAGGCTCCCCGCTTCGCCTTGCTCAGTCTTTACGAGGAGAGGATGCTGCTGCGACGGCTGGACGCCTGCCCGCTGGCCTTGGCCGTCACGCCGCAGGCCAAACGCCTCCACAGGAAGCTGCTGGTCCGCCAGGCCAAAAGGCAGAGACGGCTCCCCTTGCTGGACATCGACCGGGCCGTAAGCGCGACCCTCAGCCTGGTGGGAGGGATCTACGGCACTCAGGACGTGGGAATGCGAGGTGGAATCATGGGAAAATACTGCACCAACAGCCAGGAGCTGCGTATTCTTGATCGCTTCCAGGTACCTTCAGCAGCCATCACGGTTTTATTCGCCAGCTACGCTTCAGTCTATTGCACATGTTGGCTTGCCTCAGGATTGTGAACTGCCTCTTATTTTGTTTAGATGCTGAAACCTCTTTCAGAACACTGAGGCCAACTGATGTACCTGTACCTCACTGTGTTTGTGTGCAGACCAACCTCTCTGGCAGAAGAGGCCTCCAGCAGCACTCGGTGTCCTTCTGGCATCGTTTGATGGGAGCAGAGGGCAGTTTGGACCAGAGCATCAAGAGTCCGTATACCTCCCGCATCCTGAAACCATACATCAGGTAAAGACTTGCTTAAATCATTCACCAGGTAAAGAACATCCTGCCACTTTTCATCAGGTAGAGAGTCTGCAGACTGTGAGGCAGAGACTCCAGATACCTTTGGTCAGGTACAGTAGTCGTACTGCTCTTTCTTTGTTCTTCAGGAGAGATTATGAGAGTCGTCCGGTGAAGCTGAGGTTGCTGGCAGAGATCAGAGCTTACCCTCACAGGAAGGAGCCTGACTGGGTCCCTGAACCCAGCGCCCCCATCGACTACTGCTATGTCCGCCCAAACCACATCCCGTCTGTCAACGCCATGTGTCACGACAGCTTCTGGCCAGGTAGCACAGACGCACTTTTATAGAACTCATGTAGACTTGTCCTACCATGAATCTGTCTGTCTGAACTACCGTTTGTTTGGTCTTGTCCCCTCCAGGTGTGGACCTGTCGGAGTGTCTTCAGTACCCGGACTTCAGCGTGGTCGTCCTCTATAAGAAGGTCGTCATCGGCTTTGGTTTCATGGTGCCGGACGTGAAGTACAACGAGGCCTACATCTCCTTCCTGCTGGTCCACCCTGAGTGGAGGAGAGCCGGCATCGGCACCTTCATGATCTATCATCTCATCCAGGTGAGGCTCCAGAGGTTAGTTTGTCTGTGGTAGATTTTAGTTTAATCTTTAATCTTTTTTTAGGTTTCGTCACAGTCAGCATTTCATGACGTTGATGTTGTCTCAGGACTGAGATGAGGGTCTGTGGTTCTGACCTGTGGTACTGGTCTATGTTCAAACAGGGCTGGAGTTTTTTTTTCATCAGCTGTGAGCTCCAGTGAACTGCTTTGCTGCTCTGGATTCATATGAATTTTCTCTTATTATACTTTTCTGTCCTTTAAATTCCCTTTGGCTCAGTTGATTGAAGCAGACTCGTACATCTTCCATCATTTCTCATGTCTTAACGTTGTGAAGTTGTGGGTGTTTGAACAGTTTTCACAGTCATTGTTTCCTTTGGATGAAAATGGCAGAAATGTGTAGCTGCTGTTAGGAGGGCGACCGGCTCAGGCTGCTGTATGTCTGCTGTGTTTCAGACTTGCATGGGCAAAGACGTGACGCTACACGTGTCGGCCAGTAACCCCGCCATGCTGCTCTATCAGAAGTTTGGCTTCAAAGCGGAGGAATATATCCTGGACTTCTATGATAAATATTATCCTGTGGACAGCACAGAGTGCCGCCATGCCTTCTTCCTCCGGCTGAGACGCTGAGACATCCACCTGAGTCCACTGGCAGGACTGCTGCAGTGCAGAAGAGCTCCTTCTATCAGCTGAACAGTCTGTAGCATGAAGCCTGGCTCAGAGGCACCTGGACAGCAGCTGCTGCAAGGACGTCCTGCGCTCAGGTTGTCCCAGTGAGTCTAGATAGAACCAGAGACCCTCCAGTAACAGACCGCCGTCTGCCGCAGCCTGACGACACGTAGACCCAGAATATCCTGAGAAACACATCAGAGAGCCTCAGTGGATCCTGAGTGTCTGCTGTCTTATTTCTTCTTCTGTTGTGTTCTGACTGATGTGACTTTGTCTTTGTTTTCCAGTAAAACTGTTTTTCCTCCATTGTCTGTTTCATGTGAGTGTTTCTGTGCCTTCAAACCAAAATGAGTTCATGGAAGTCGACCATTTCAGTATGTCAGTGGCAGACTACAGTCTGTCCAGCAGGGGGCGCTGTGACAAACAGCAGCAGGTGTGTTGATGCTGTCCACTGCAGGCAGACACAGGAACAGCTGCAGACTGTCAGAGCAGCTGTTTTCTGTGTTTTCAGGGTTTTACAGGAAACATCTGCACAGCTGTTCGCTCAGATTTAACCATGAATCCACAGATTCAGCTCGAGTTTCCATGAACGAAACGTCTCTCTGATTCTGAATGTCAGCAGAGAGCGTTTGTCTCCGTCTTGCTTCGTGAATCTGATTGGCTGATGGAGACAATCGGCAGGTGGAGCTGATCCTGATCCGGTCGCTGCCATTAAACCACCACAGAAGAAGAGTCTCAAGCCAGAATAAAATCTATTTCCGGTAGAAGTCTGACGTCTGTGTTTCGGATATTTTATTTATTTTATTGATGAAATTACCTTTGAAACAGGAAATTAAACTACGGCGGAAGAATACTTTTTGGGGTTCATGATGTTAAAAGTAAAAAACAAAAAGAACTATGTCATAAACTTAATTATAATATTGGGTAAATATCACATACACAAAGCCAAATTTAGTCACTAAACCCCCTGTTTTATTGCATTCCAAAAGGAAACAGAACAGTACATGGAAAGTATTTGTGAGTCTAACAATAAGAAAGCTATGAAAACATACCACTTGTGCTCTTTATTTTCTGTATTTATCTGATAGCCTACCCCCTAGCTGATGTTCAATTGTTTGTACGAATGTACATTATAATAACTGCTTTTGTAATGAAAACATTTCAATTAAAAAAAACTCTAGAAGTGAAGATCCTAAAAACAAACAAACAAACAAAAAACTACGGCGGAAGGACGAAGTGAAACTGAATCGTTAAAGATGATAAATAAATAAACTTCTAAAATGAGGTAAGGACAGTTTATTCTTCCACTTCACTGAATAAAATGATTTTTATTCAGTATCATAATTCAGATTGTTGGCAGATCTCCGCAGAAATGAAAACCTGAATGAAGCTGCTGACATCCTCCCGTCTTTGAGGTTCTTTGGACAAACACAAGAATCTTCAAAATGAACCTGGTCAGCAGCTGAGCACGCGCTTTCTTAATGTGAACATCCTCACCTGGAGGCAGTTTAAGAGTTCCGAGTTCCACTTTCAGGGACTTGAAACTGAGTTTTAGGTCAAAATACAAAGAAAAGCTTCACACGGTGTCTGAAAACACGGGAAACACACAGAAACACACTTTGAGCTGAAACGTTTTATTCTGAAAGTTCCGCTGAGCGGAAGCGTCACAGTCAGTACAGGAAGCTGAACCTAGCTCTTTTCTCATTGGACGATAATACTTACGTTCAGTGTAGCCAATGAGCGAGCAGCTTGTCGGTATAAATTTGAGTTTGTCCGATGAGATGTCATTGTGATTACTGACTGAACGAAGAAATATGTCTGGACGTGGTGGAAAGGGTGCCGGAAAGACCAGGGCTAAGTCCAAGTCCCGCTCGTCCCGGGCCGGGCTTCAGTTCCCAGTGGGTCGTGTCCACAGACTGCTGAGGAAAGGAAACTACTCTGAGCGCGTCGGCGCCGGAGCTCCAGTCTACCTGGCGGCGGTGCTGGAGTACCTGACCGCTGAGATCCTAGAGTTGGCTGGAAACGCCGCCCGCGACAACAAGAAGACCCGCATCATCCCACGTCACTTGCAGTTGGCGGTCCGCAACGACGAGGAGCTCAACAAGCTGTTGGGCGGAGTGACTATCGCTCAGGGCGGCGTGCTGCCCAACATCCAGGCGGTGCTGCTACCCAAAAAGACCGAGAAAGTCCCCAAGAAGTAAAGACTCGGACCACAAAACTAACAACGGCTCTTTTCAGAGCCACACACCCCAGATAAGAGTACGATGATTCCTCTGTCAACCGTTCTCTAGAAATCAAGAAGTATAAAGCGGGTTCGAAACGCACGCGTCTTTGTGGGTTGTTTTGTTAGGTAGTGTTTCAGCGTCTCAGTAGATTATTAGCGAGTGAAGTATAGGCAGATCAGTACTAGGGCCATCATAACAATTATTATCATTGTTCATAGCATTATTAGTATTAGCTTTTATTAGTTAGGGTACATAGTCAAACCTAGCTGGAAGGTTACAGTGTGATATTTCGTCCCCTCTTTCTATGGAGCCTTCAAGAAAGAGGAAGTCTTCTGCCTGGGAGTATTTTGACATGGTTGCTCACAATAAGGTATATGTAAATGATTACATTTTGGTTGAATGACAAAGTATGATAACATTACCCACCTTATTGGACCCAAGGGCTTAGGGTTAGTCAGGGGAGACTTCAAGAGGCTATTACAAGGCTGAAGTATGGATGTGCCAACATTATCAGGAACTCTGCAGTTAATTCTGCTGGTGGCAAAAACCCCAGCTCAGGTAGCAACCTCTTCAACATCAACGACATCCATGAACAGTGAGTAGTCTGTTTCTTTGTTTTGTCAAAATTAACATTAATTGGAAGTAATGTGAACCACTGTTAATATCCCCTTACCCTGCATCTTCTGTTCCTTGGGGATTTTCTAAGGCTGGAGAGATTGTTTCTAAGAAGGGGAACTGTCTGAACTGTCAGTTTTATTTGTGGTGTTCATACAGGTATCTGTGGATAAAAAAAACAACTTACAAATTAGCATAAACGTGTGCATGTGAGAGAACTGTGACATTCACAGAGAAAATTTTGATTTATTTCTTCACATAGCAGGTATCACTAGTGAGAAACGAATGAAGCTTCAGTTTGCCAACACGTGACACTGAAGAAAGAATTCATCTTAAGAACAACAGTCGCTATTTATTATACACGTTATGTTTTATTGATCTTCTCTAACAGACTCCAGATCAGCATCAGAGGAAGCTTTGCTCTGTGTGTGTGTGTCTGCGGCTCTGAAAAGAGCCTTTGTATGGTTGGTTAAACTGGTCTCAGGTCTGTTTAAGCCCTCTCTCCCCGGATACGGCGGGCCAGCTGTATGTCTTTGGGCATGATAGTAACCCTCTTGGCATGGATGGCGCACAGATTTGTGTCCTCGAACAGACCCACCAGGTAAGCCTCGCTGGACTCCTGCAGGGCCATGACGGCCGAGCTCTGGAAGCGCAGATCGGTCTTGAAGTCCTGAGCGATCTCCCTCACGAGGCGCTGAAAGGGCAGCTTCCGGATCAGCAGCTCTGTGGATTTCTGGTAGCGGCGGATTTCCCTCAGAGCCACCGTACCGGGCCGGTACCGATGAGGCTTCTTCACTCCACCAGTAGCGGGAGCGCTCTTTCGCGCAGCCTTGGTCGCCAGCTGCTTCCTGGGAGCCTTCCCTCCGGTGGACTTCCTCGCGGTCTGCTTGGTTCGCGCCATCGTTTCTCCGTGAAACAGGTTGCAAGAGTCAGCCAGCAGCCGGCTTATAAAGCAGCGGCGGAGCGACGTCAGCGCTCATTGGTCCGGGCCGGGAGACGCGCGTAATGTAGATCGTCAGCCATTGGACGAGAAAATTCAAACTCCCACCACGTGCGTCATGTAAACCAATCTGCGCTGTCTAGGCCGGCTGCAGCGATTTCCGGTGAGTATGAATACGTCACGTAACTCATGACTCATTCATTCATTTCATATGTGTTCATACAGAAGGGAGGAGGCCATTCCATAATACATATTAAATAACTCATGTACTGTACCAGTACTTCAAACGTGTATTTCCACCGTTACTTTACACAGAGCTGCTAACTGTTAGCCTTTAGCTACACATGCACAAACAAAGAAAATTAGCCCCGTAATGCTAACAGACAAAGCTAACCTGAATGTAGCCTCAGCTGACGGACACGATGAGAGTCAGGAGCTCATTGTCTGAAGCTTATTAATATTATATAGTAGTAATATTTTGAGTGACATCGGTCAGACACAGGCTGTGCTGTTACACTGAAAGTGGTTTATAAGTTAGATAAGGTAGTCACGCTTATAAGTCTTAACCAGTCAGAGCAGCTCTTTCTGTATTTGTACTTTATTTCTTGTAATTCTCCCACGTGGAGTTTTATAAGGCATATAAATAATAACATCATTGATCAGGAGGACCGCGGCTCTCTGAGGGGGGGTGTGCGGCCCTGAAAAGGGCCTTTGAGTCGCTGGTCGCGGCAGGTTTTCTTGGTTCTAGTCTACTTAGAGCTGGTGTACTTGGTCACGGCCTTGGTGCCCTCGGACACAGCGTGCTTAGCCAGCTCTCCAGGCAGCAGGAGGCGAACTGCGGTCTGGATCTCCCTGGAGGTGATGGTAGACCTCTTGTTGTAGTGGGCCAGGCGCGATGCCTCCCCCGCGATACGCTCGAAGATGTCGCTCACAAAGGAGTTCATGATGCCCATGGCCTTGGAGGAAATCCCGGTGTCAGGGTGCACCTGCTTCAGGACCTTGTACACGTAGATGGCGTAGCTCTCCTTCCTGGTTCTCCTCTTCTTCTTGCCGGTCTTGGTGACTTTGGACACGGCCTTCTTGGAGCCCTTCTTGGGCGCTTTCACGGTCTCTGCGGGCATGGCGGTCTCTGCTAGATTCTACAGAAGCGGATAGTTCAAACTTGCTGTGGACGCGTGTTTAGGTCAGTTTGATGCAAATGTCCGTGTGCTGTTTCTCACACAGGATTGGCTGTTTTTCCTGATGTACACTGAGCATGCGCGACCCCCAATGACGTGGACATGGACAAGGAGGGGGAGGGGGAGGACTATGGGACTGTGCGTATTGATTATGTGTTGGCTGATACTCATCAGTTCTGTGTCAACAGCTGAATGCTGTTTCTTGATTGATTGATTGATTGATTGATTGATTGATTGATTGATTGATTGATTGATTGATTGATTGATTGATTGATTGATTGATTGTCGACCCAGAATCAGCAGAGCAAATCAAACTGATCTCTGGAGACGTCAAGACATCAAACACTTTTTTCTTTGGAGCTAAAATTCCCAAACAAACACTGAAATCAGCCAGGAAGTTCAACAAACTCCGAGCGTATGTTTAGCCTTAGGGAACACGCATATGTTTTCATGCGGTTTGGCCCCTCCTTACACGCAAACGGAGTTTTTTCACGGAAAACGATCATTTTTAAAAACTCCGGCCAAAGTGGAGATTTCTGAAAATTCCGGTTATGTCTTGGCGTGTAACCAGGGTTAAACGGCGTTTTAGGTTCCAAAACGTCAAAACAATCGACGGAAAATACTTGACGTCATGTGAGCGACCTATGTTTACACTGACGCCCATAGGTTTGGCATAGTTATGATGCGCTCGACGGCGTATTTATCCGGGTTCATGTAAACGACAACATTTTTGAAAACGATGTTGTGTGCACGATGTTATTTTTGAAAACGGAGGGGCTAAAATATCCGTTTTCCAAAATACAGTGCTACGTGTAAACGTAGGTCAAGTCTATCCCTGAACTCTGAGTTGACGTATGCTGGGCTTAAACCAAAAGATTTTCACAGTCACAGCCTACAAACTGAAAGTCTTCAGTAAATTTTAGGAGTCTAACTGGAGTCACAGCGCGCTCCCGTCATCTCGATCGATAAGTTTAAGGTGCTAATCTGCGCTGTTGTATATCAGTCTTTTCCTAGTCTTGTTTCACGTGTTTGATATTATCGCAAGTCGCAGTGACGTAACGTAGCACAATCGACAACCTATAGATGAGCTCTGACAAAAGGAAACCTGGCAGTCAAAACCACACCAAAACAACCACAGAAGTGGTAGAGCGGCATAGACGAACAAGAAACACCGGCGGTGAAACGTTGTAGGTCCCGATCAATATGGACCGCCCAGAAAGAGGAGCGGATGCTGGAGCTGTGAGCAGATGAGCCCTGCCTGGTGTGGGTGCGTGAGTGGCGAAGGAAAAGAGATGGACTGCCATTGCAGAAGGCCGGGGGGGTATTCCAGGTAAGAAGTTCAACAAACTCTGAGTCTATCCCTGAACTCTGAGTTGACTTACTCCGAGATGGGAAACTCTGAGTATCCGGTTCCAGAACAGCTGATCTGAGTTAGTTCAATCAGCTCTGATCAAGTTATTTTTACCTCGATGGAGTTGGAGGTCTTATTGCAGGCCTATGCGGAGTATGAGCACATAGTTCGGCGTAAATGTATCACCGCTGCAGCAGCGAAGAAGAGAGAAACGGCAGGGGAGAAAAATTGCTACCCGAGTCAACGCGTAAATTTGAATGTACTATTCCAAGACTTAACATTTAACCGTACTTAAGATCGTGGCATACAGTTATGAATCTAAATAGGAACAAAATCTGATTTTCATTTAGGTGCAATCCAACAGGGGAGAAAGAAGCAGGTAAAAATATGAAAACATCATTCAAAAAGGTAAGGCATATTTTGCTAGGCTATGATTGTACCTCACTTTGATTTTAATTTTATTATTATTTTATGACAGTGGCTACTTCAAGTAGTAATTTAAACTCCTAACAAAATGTTGTTAACACGTCATCTCACTTAATATCCCACTTTGTAGATTAACACTTGAAACAATGTTTACATTTTTATTTTATACGCATTGAAGTCATTTAAAATGCTAGGATGTGTCCGCGAACACTCAATAATTAACATTTGAGTTCTGTTTAGCCAACAGAAAGAAGGCAAGAGGCCCGAAAAACGGCTGGAGGGCCACCTCCACCACCTCTGACAGAGGCTGAGGAGCTGGCCCTCAGCCAAAACCATGACAGGTGGCTGAAGGCATCCCTGGAGGAAGCTCATCTGAGCCTGTCACCCCCAGGACACTAGTGCTTACATCAGATACAAGTGTACACTTGTGTCTTTTTAAAAAATAAAATGTATATATAAAACTTCTTATATATAAAATCCGGGAATCATGTACAGAGCCGGGCCACTTGGCTTCTACAATCGTAATGATGTAGGCTGCATCACACATGATCTTCACAGTGCAGAGAATGACATGAGTTACAGTGTATTGTAATGTATACATTTTCATGTGCATAATTTTTAAGATGGTAGGTCATAAACCTGGACATTGATGCTGTGAAAGGATTTTCTATTCACATAGTCCCCTTGGTTTCTGCAATCCTGTGGAATTCCTCTTTGATGTTTCTAAGAGGTTTGTGTCTGGGGAACACTACCATCATTGGTAACAGGCTTTTCAGTGCGAGGGTTATTTTCCTCACAACTCCACACACTGTTGCCTTTCCGAAGTGCTCTGCATCCCCAATGTTGTACAAAAAACTACCGCTTGCAAAAAAACGGAGCGCTATGCATAAAATTGGGGTTGGTGATGTATGGCCGGAGATGCTATCAAGATAAATTATACCGTTTGATGAAAAGTGGTGGTGTTCAAATAGATATTCCTCTGGAAATGACATCTAATCTGGGTCGAAAGATTTTCTCGCAACGTAAAGCATTTCGAATCAGTTGGGCTTCGATATCAATCGGATTAGGAATGAACGGAAGTCCATGTCTAACAGCTTTTTTCATGTGGGAGGACACAGGTAGAAACTCAGGTTATGTTCACAGAGTCTGTTACCATGGTGACTGACTCAGAGTTTCAGTTACCTCTCTTTCTGGAACGGATAACTCAGAGTTTCCCTCATCTCAGGCTTAACTTACTCTGAGTATTCACATAACCCGCTTTGTGGAATACCCCCCAGGTGTGCCAAACTGCTCACTCAAAGCGCCACATTTGATTTTTACTCGAGGTCAGAGGTCCAGAATGACTGGCGAGGACAAAATGAAATGTAATCAATGATTAAAGCCACGTGTCTTGTGATTTGGCGGTGTCATGTGCAGAAGGTCACAGCCTCCCCATCCTCCTTCACACACATCTGATGGATCAAACTTCTTTGTTGTGATATTTTACCTGTAGAATCAGCTGATGAAGACCATGAGATGAAGGTGAAAGCCAGTAAATGACCCTGAATTGAGAAACTAAACAAATCAACACTAAGAAGCAAATCCAGATGTCAGAAACAGAAACAGCATTTTAATTTGGTAACAAGGTGAGAAAATCCTGAAGAAGAGAGATGACAGCTTCCTGTCTGCAGACACACACAGATGACAGCTTCCAGTCTGCAGGCACACACAGATGACAGCTTCCAGTCTGCAGGCACATGGCATGTGACAGTCAGAAAATATCCAGGTTCACTTTGCGTTTTCCCAGTTTGCCCAGTAAATCCAGTCCGGCCTGGGCAGCCAGCAGGGACACCATGCTGTTACAACCGGAGTTCACGGCCACGTCGTATGGCGTCAGACCGCAGGCGTTCCTCTGCCTCACGCTCGCCTTACAGCTGAAAACATGAGCCGTGATGACATCGGGAGGTGGGAGGAGCAACAACAATAACAACTACAATTATTTTTTTAATCTGTGGAAACCTGTCAACCAATCAGGAGGAGTCTGACAGGTGATTCATAATTCACTGTCCAAAGGAAACCACGTAACTTGAGGTGAAGTTTGAACTTTTCGGTTTAAAAACCTGCTGAGAAACAGCTCATGATGGAGATACGAGGTCTTTACAGGACAGCTTCCAGCCTATGTTTGTGTTCATACAGGTGTGTCATACCTGAACAGAACCTGAGCACACTGCAGACCCTCAGAGCCCAAAGCTGCAGCTTCATGCAGAGCTGAGTTCTTCATCCTGAGGAGGAGGAGGAGGAGGAGTTGACCTTCATCACGTTACATCATCAGCACCATCAGAAAAGCTGCACATCATATCATGACATATAAAAACATTAGATTTCATCATATAACAGATCCACAGAGACGCTGGTCAGGGACCAGATCCAGATCCAGATCCAGACTCAGACTCATAAGTCTGTCCTCTTACTGTCCGGACTGCTGGTCCACGTCAGCTCCTCGCTGCACTAAAACAGGAAGTACATCATGGTGACCATTCGCCACGGCAACTGCCAGAGCGTGTCGGCCATCACTGCCGCAGCAGGAGGGGTCCGCCCCCTGAGAAAACAAAGGGCCAATCAGAGCAGAGTAAACTACATCAAGAGATGAGAGGAAGCTGCTGATTGGCTGCAGAGCCTCGTACCTGATCCAGGAGCTGCTGGACGACGCTGATCTGACCTCGATCCGGACCTAGCTCCTTCAGCAGTTGAGCGTCCTTCACCTGGAACCAGGAGAACCAATGAGAGAGGAGCTTTCATTTCTGACTGAACAGGAAGTCAGACAGCAGCAGAAGTCTACGTTCACTCAGCTGATGTTAAAATCACAACAACTTCACTTTCTTCTTCTTCTGTTTCCCTGTCTCTCTCCACAGACAGACGGTGTCTCACCGCAGGTTTGGGAGTCAGGTTTCCTTTGAGAGGTTTCTTCACACCTGTGGACCAATCACTTCCTGTCAGACAAACAAACGAAACAACTGAGGAGCACCAACTCAGTCCTGACTCACTGTTAGCATGCTGTCAGCTTGGAGAGCTAATTTTCACTCAGACATGAGAAAAAAGCTCAGAGAAATAAAACTGTGACTCCAAAGCGTTCAGATGCCGTTTGAGGTGAAACAGGAAGCTTGTTTGGATGCTGAATCTGTCCTTCCTGCTCAGGTTACTTTCGTTCACTCGCTTTCATTCTGTTTCTTACTGAAACTGCAGCCGTCAGCAGAACGTTCTGTAACGCTGCTCAGAGTCTCAGTCCGAGATGCTGTCGGTCCAACAACGTCCTCTGCTGGATCCACCTGAGAGCAAACACACTTCAGCTGTGAGACACACGGCAAGACGAACCAGGTTCAGGTTCGGGTTCAGGTGACATGTAGAACAGACCTGTTTGTCATCCCGTTCGGCCGACACAAAGCTGATGGTCACGCTGACTTCGTAACGATCTTCCTGAATCACAGCAGAAACCATCTGAAGGACAGGAAGATGACACGTCAGCTGACACACAGGAAATAAAGCACAGCGCTGTCTGTACCTGCTCAGGTGAGTCTCACGGACCTGTGGAGTCTGAGCTGTCTGAAATCTTATACTAATTTACTTTATTCATTCACTTGAACCCACAGGTGATGTCACTGCTGTACAGGTGAGGTGTGGCATACCCGGCCCAGGCGAGGCTCTCCCAGCAGAGCTCTGAAGGGGGCGTTGTTCTGCGCATAACTCCTCAGGTGAGCACACACATGATCCAGCTGCTTCCTCCAGTAACCTGAGGACATGAGGATGGATGATGAGATGACCTCGTCCTCCCAGACTGACGGAGACACAAATGACATGTCTCCCTGAGCTCGTGTTGTGTCTCTGTCATTTGGATAAGTTTCAAAGCGCATTGGTGGCGTCAGGAGTATGGATACCTCTTCCTGGGCTGATGGCCGTCAGGAGCGGTTGGCGGTCTCTGGTTGCCTGCTGCTTGCTGAGGTGTAGCGCCCTCTGTTGCTCCTTCCTCTGCAGCTTAGTGGATGATGGGTAATAGAGTCCAACAGTCTGCGTGCACTGCTCTGCAGTGGGTGTGGTCAGCCCCACCCTTGGGGCGGGGTCTGATGATGACACGGCCTGCCAGGTGGCCTCATGGGAAGTCGGGCCTGAAGCCTGCTGACACACAGGTAGAGAACAACCAATTTAATGCTGTGTTGTGAATCGTGTTAGTGACACGGTGTCAGCGGGGCAGCGTACCCCGTTGGTGCCTCCATCAGGTTGTGCGATGTCACTGTTGGATGTGGGCGGGGCCGGCGCTTCCAGGAAGATGCCACAGGCTGTGCAGTGGAAGGCATATGGGTGTCCACTAGCTCCACATCGCCAACAAATCACACAGCTGGCTGCATGACCAGGCTAGAAATACACACATCTCATCACTACACTTCCCACAATGCTTCAGTCTCCAAACTAGCTTAGCGCAAAGATTGGAAGCCAGAAGAACCTGATAGCTTAGCTCAATGCTATATATTGATTGCTCAAGATTAGCTAACAAGCTAACATTAGCTAACAAGCTAACATTATTTATGAGGACTTGACTTGTTTCTGACTGTTCAAAGATATTTTGTTTGATTCCCAAAAAGCCCCAAACCACAGCTGACAAGCTAACATCATCTAACTGACATGTTAGCATCGTAGCTAATAAGCAACAAAGCCATGAAGTAATGTTTACAGAAGCGTCCAATGTTTAGTGAAATCGTCTCGATGTGTGGACACAGTGAGTGTCCAGGTGAGTCTTCACCTTTGAGCCGCACCAGTCACAGTATCTGGCATCACGGTGGTTTATTCGTTTACACCTGGAGCAGGACAACATCCTGCTGTCTGCTGACGGGACAGAGGGGGCGCTGTTCCCAACACACACTGCCTGCAGCAACACACACACACACACATTAATACACAGGGATTAATCAGTTAAAATGAAGAGTAAAAGAGTGTGTTGGTGTGTGGTGTGTGTGTGGTGTGTGTGTGTGTGTGCGTGTGTGCGTGTGTGCATGTGTGTGCGTGTGCGTGTGTGTGTGTGTGTGTGTGTGTGTTACTGGTTGCAGGCGGCTCTCGCAGGTCAAACAGCTGGAGATGTGTGCTGGATTTCCACTTCCACAGCAAATACACACCACATGATCCTACACACCAAACACATGAACACATGAACACACACTGCTGACATGAGAAACAGGGTTTAATGTGTGTGTGTGTGTCTGCGTGCGTGTGTGTACCTGCAGTGTGATGCTGGACTGCGGTTGGACTTGCTGATTGATGGAGGCCTCACAGATCAAACAGGTGTGTGTGTTGACAGGAACAAGAGTGTTACAGAACACACAGCACACCACCTGACCACACACACACACACACACACACACACACACACACACACACACACACACACAAACGTTAACCTATTTTACAGTTTGAAGACAACCTCTGCGACCTTTAAACAGATTCAGCTATTTAAAGACGTCCACATTCATCGGACGTCTGAAGAGCAGAAGAAAAAAAAGAGTGCAGCATCATGAAAGACAAATGTCCTATTCTCTAAGACTCTGTTAGTGTGAATAGGTGGACCTGATAGACTGACGTGAGGTCAGTCAGGTGTGTGTGCAGTACCTGTCCTCCTTCAGCAGGGGGCAGTCTCTGATTGGGTAACGGAGGAACTGCAGCTCCACACTGAGAGCAGAACTGAGCAAATGGATCTGACGGACGAAAACTCAAACACTGAGCACACCTGGACATAGAGACGGAGACAGGCAGACAGACAGACAAACAGCCAGAGACAGACAGACAGACAGACAGACAGACAGACAGACAGACAGACAGACAGACAGACAGACAGACAGACAGACAGACAGACAGGCAGAGAGATGGGCACAGACAGAGAGACAGAGGGAGACCAGCAGAGGGACAGAGAGAGACAGGCAGAGAGAGACAGAGAGAGAGAAACAGAGGCAGGCAGAGAGACAGACAGAGGCAGGCAGAGAGACAGAGACAGGCAGAGAGAGAGGCAGGCAGGCAGGCAGACAGACAGACAGACAGACAGACAGACAGACAGACAGACAGACAGACAGAGACAGTTATGTCTCAGCGTTATTGCAGTTTGTTGATTTTAAAGTAGAATTTCTCCACAGCGTGGCCAAAAGTATGTGGACAACCTGTCCACTGTTCAACAACTCCAGACGTCCTTCCTGTGGACAGTGAGTTTGTTCAGGACAAACAGAAGATACGCTCTGTGCTGCAGGTCTTTCCCATCATGCATTATGTTCCAGACTCTGTCTGACTGGAGTAATTTACCTGCTGATTCAGTCTCTTATTTGAAAATCTTTTATTTTGAAACAAATGTTTTTACTGACGTTTTCACTTCCTGTTATTCTACAGCTTGCCCAGTTTTCTTTTGGTGGTCTGTTTTTTGGAGGGGGGCAGATTGTCAGATTTGTTAAATGATGTGTTTTGTATTGTTTCGTTTATCCTCATATCATCAATCTGACTAAATGTTTATCTGTCCACACACTTTTGTCAATGTAATATTCATGAACAGAGACGAAGGAAAAGAACAAATATCAGCTAATGCAGGTTTGCCGACACATTAGCGTCTCAGCTCGTACCGCAGGAAGTCCGTCTCTCGGTTGATTCGAGACGTCTCTGTGCTGCTCAGCTGCTTCAGCACACCTGAACTCTGACAGACAGGAAACACAACAAAAAAAAGTCAGCACAGACACGCTTCGTTAGCCAGGTGAGGTGTTAGCTTGGGTGAGCTGGTTTGGTCTGTTTACTGCTGACTGGGGATGTCCTGAAGACCCAGTCTGGCCGGCAGCCGTCGGAGAACTGAGTCGAGACTTCAGAAAACGAGGACCAGACTGAGGAGAGACGTTTCCCATCATCCTTGGCTCTGAAGACAAACAGGAAGAATGAAGCAAAGCAATGACCCACTGATGTGTCACAGCATCAGCAGACAGTTTAGGTTTGAACAGAATGAGAAAGTTTAGCACTAAGCAAGGTAAACACATCCTGGACTGGACGCCAACATGCTGCCTGTCTGTCTGTTTCTGTTGGACATTTTAAAGTCTGATTTTGTCTTTGAGGCTCAGAGGAAGTCACCTGTCAGGACAATATGTCATAGACAGTTTGCTCCTAATGCTAACTATTAACACAATCCAGTTAGCTGAGAGTTAGCTTCTGACTCCAGTCATCTTACCCCAGCTGCTGATTGGCATATCAGAGACAGACAGAGAACACCTGCTGGGACCTGCAGGCCTCAGTGAAGTACCAGCAGACCACGAGGTTCCTTCAGACAGACCCTGAAAGGAAAACCACTGACTGATGAACATGGAAGAACCAGAGGACATTAAAAAGTTTAATCAGTAAATCATCAGGACAGTCAGTCAGAGAACAGAGCTAACACAGCTAACCAAGCTAACAGTGCTAACAGAGCTAACAGGGCTAACACAGCTAAAAGGACTAACACAGCTAACATCTGGTGGACAGATGATGGAGGAAGGAAGTCGCCTTCTAAGTGGGTGAGAGGAGGACAGCAGCAGGGGGCGCTGACACAAAGAAGGAAGCGACAGAAACATGTACTTTCTGTCAGATCCACCTGCGGTCTGCAGAGCCCGTTCAGAAAGCTACAGCTGAAGAAGTGACGTCTGTGCTGTTGATCACTGATAAAGCTGAACAGATCTTCCTCTGTGAAGATGAGTCGTTTTTCTCTAGAAGTTACTGCTGTGTCATATTCAGCAGTCATGGCAACTACACATAAATTCCACTTTTCCACTGCCGCGTTTCACAATATTTAACACTAAATCTCACAAAGATCAGAAACAGGCACCTGGATCTCATCAGGTTATTGTAGCTCACGTGTGCACGATGTCAGAGCACGTCAGGATCAATCCAACACAAAACTAACCAGCATGCATCTGTGCAGGCCTGGTTCAACCTGCTGATCCTCTGCAGGAGTAGGGAGACCTGGGGCTGATGGGAAATGGGTTTGGTGAAACACTATGTGAATATGTTCAATTACCTGCTGGTCGCTCTGCAGGAAGTTCTCCTCGTTCCTCTTCTGGTTGTTTGAATCCACAAGTTCAACCGAGAAAACCTTTGTCACTGTGGAGCTCTGTCTCCCGTCACTGGAGACGGACAGACAGACAGACAGACAGGCAGAGAGACAGACAGGCAGAAAGAGACAGACAGACAGAGAGAACTGTCATCAATCCAAGGAGTGGACAGGAGACGACATGAAGCAGTGAAGATGAACAGGATGTCACAGAGTGGCTGGATGTTGATGGATTCTGCTGCTAACTGTCCCCGTGGACGAATGACAGGACAACGAGCTCCAGACCGCAGACGTGTAAAAGATTGTCCATTTTACTTGGACACAAATGAATTACTTGCTAAAGGACAGACTGTAAGGGAGCTACTGGAGCCGAGGCGTTTGGCTCTAATGTGCTGTAGAAAAGTGTCACTGCGTTTCCAGCTCACAGTCTGAAACGTGTTCCTCCTCAGAGTGTGAGGTGTTGTCAGGTGAGTACATACCTGGTGACGGCTACAGCTCTGACGGCCACTCGCCCCGCGGGCAGCAGGATGGGCTCGCTGTACTTCCTGCTGCCGCCTGCTGACCCCTGCTGAGCCACCGCCGGCCTCGATCCATCCAGAGTGTAGAAGATCAGAGCTCCAGGAGTGTCTGCAGAGTCCAACACAGCTGTCAATCACACGGCTGGAGGAAGTACTCACACTATTTACTCCAGTACAAGTACCAGCACCACAGTGTAGAAATACTCTGTACGTCCAGAGAAAGTAAATCAGCAGGAAAACCACCGGAGGACAGCCAGCCGGTGCTTAAATACGATGATGGAGGGACGTTCAGTCTCAAACGCTTCCTCTAACGTATGTGAGAGACTGTCCTCACTGTCCCTGCTGAAGACTGTGCAGAACCTTCATTTAAATAACATGTTCACACACTTTTGTCAGATTTTTACTTACCGTGTTATTTATTAAATACCAAAACACCAAATCAGATGCTCACTGAACTACTTTATATCCTGTTGGCTGGTTTAATCTACAGCAATGCATCATATTCTAGAAGATCATCATATGTTTGCAGCGTGGCCGTCCTGTGAGAACCACGTATCTCCAAAAAGTGTGACGGGCTCTTGACAACAGGCTGTTGTCAGCTTTGTGACGATGCATTTTCAGCTGATCCAAGAGGCTTTTTAAAGAGTTAATTGAGCTGAAGAAGAGGAGAATTGTCTCCAGACATGAAGGAACTCTTCATCCTTCAGTTCAGCACAAACATTCAACATCAACACAGCTGGAGATACGAGCTTTTCACTAGACAGGAAGGAATCTGAAGAGTAACTAAAGCTGTCAGATGAAAAGTAGAAAGTAGCATAAAATGGAAACAATGAAGTACAGTAGTTAAATGAGTACTCGAGTAATTGACTTAGTAACTGTCCTCTAGCGGCACAGGCAGCTACCTGACTGGATGGAGACACGTGTGTTGGTGCTGATGTGGCTCTTGGCTCTGTGTGTCTGCAGGTGGATGATGGGGATGATGAGTGGAGCTGACACCGCCCCTGCAGCCATGACGACGACAGTCTGTCAATCAATCAATCAATCAATCAATCAATCAATCAATCAATCAATCAATCAATCAATCAATCAATCAATCAATCAATCAGCGGTGATGGAAGACGTCCTCAGTCAGTGAAGGAGAAACACAACGATGGAAAAACACTCCTGCATTCAGAATCTTACTCGGGTTAAAATACAGCTGTATCTTTTGTCTGAATTCGCGGAGACAACATTCAAACTCACAAACAGAACAAACCGCGCATGCGCATGTCCGGTTAGTAAAACAGAATTAATGAACAAGGAATAAATTATCTTCTTACTTCAAATTAAAGTACAGCTCAAATGAGAGTTTTGTTAAACTGATGCTTCGAGTCCAGCGACTGTGTACGGATGGTCACTATAGTAACAAACTCTGCCCGACGCGCATGCGCTCGTTTAAAAAATTGTCGGGGGGCATGGTAGAATGTCCATGAACTGCCTGCCGCGCCGTAGGGTGTAAACAAACAAATACACTAAGATAAAAAATAATAATAATAATGAACCCGATGAGAAGAGTGAATATTTCGACGACATCACATAAATATAAAGTTTTTTTATATTTGTTGGAGTTCTTTTAAATCCACTAAAAACTGAAGGAAAGCTTCATGTCTTCTTTTTTCTTGTTCTATGAATCCATGATATCCATTTTTATTTAAACCAATTAAAAGACACATTTTAAAAGACATAGAGGAGAGTGGGTGCATGTATTCAAACAGCAACAAATAGAAATTATGTCAAAGGGAGAAATTATTTGATTAAAAGAGGAACCTTCGGTTCTTTGTCACATTTATGTCGGTTTAGTCAAAGCCTTCATGTAATAGTTCAGATGTCATCAATATGAACAAATGAGAATAATTAATGTCAAGTTTTACTCACAGACAGAGAGGATGGTGAATGTTTGAACTTTTGTTTTCTCGCTGTGCTTTTTTAACAGGCACTTTTCAAGACGCTTCCGCCGACATACTGAGGACCCCGGACTAACATCACTAACATGCCTGCCCGACAACACTAGCCAACAGGCTAACCAATAGCACTATCAACAATCGACAGAACAGTGAGGACAACAGAGTAAAAATGGCAGAAGTCAAAGTGAAGAAGGAGACGAATCTTTCAGACTCCGCGGACATTGAGAACAGGTCAGTCAGGCGACGTGAGCGCGCTTTACCGCTGAGCCAGGTGCTGTTTCCCCTGAGCCCGGTGCGCCGAATTCCGGCCGACTTTATTGTTTATTTGGGTATGTGAGACACAAACGAGCCACATGTCGCGAATAGACACATTTCCCGCACCGGAGTGACCTTATTGTAAATTCGGCGTTCAGTCAGCTCACGCATCTCACCTCTTTTCTCCGAAATCTCAGAATTTGATGCTCTTAAACTGCGCCATAAACTGTTCTCGGTGCGTCAAGATGAAGGGAGATTGTCTGGGCATCACAGGGTTCATTCTTCTATTTGAGAGGGATTTCATGCTCAAAGTTCTGCTAGGTTTTCTGAATGTGTCGCTCTTCCAGATTCAGAAAATGTCCAGAGAAACACAGAAGTCCTGCTGTTAAACTATAAACCAGATTTTTTTCAGCAGGATCTTCCTCAACCATTAATCACTCCTGTTTCCAGTAAAGTCTCACTGGAAGATGGTTTTCTAGATGTAACAATGAACTGATCAATGTAAAACATAACTCACCATTGAATCCATATTGAATATCATCTGTAAAAATGAGTCAGTGCGATACCACAACAAACTTTAGGAAATCTAAATGTTAAACTAAAAGCAGCGTCGAACGAACATCTTCCTGAATAAAATTAGGAAATATCTGATCGATCTGAGGTTCAGAGCTGCAGCCAAACATTCTTTTCACTATCGATCATATTTTCTTCATTGATTGATCGATTAGTCATTTGCTCAGTAAAATGTCAAAAAAATTACATTTGAGAAGCTGAAAAAAAGAAAATGACTCAATACAATAATAGTTGATGATCAGTATTCTGTTCATCGATTAAACAACTAATAACTTAGTGCGCGCACACGTGTGTGTGTGTGTGTGTCTGTCTGTCTGTCTGTCTGTGTTGCAGGATCAAAGAGCTGTGTCAGCAGTTTCCTCACGGCATCACAGACCAGGTGATTCAGAACGACATGCCTCATCTGGAGCCTCAGCAGAGAGCCATGGCCATCAACAAGCTGCTGTCGTTGGTCAGTATGACAGTGATGTCACTTCTGAGCCCTCTCTCCTGATTGGTCCGTAAGATCGGACCATTACCTGCTGTAAATGTTTGTGTTTCTGATCAGAATGGTTGATCTGTTATTGATGATATCATGTTTACCTGTTCCAGGGTCAGCTGGACCTACTGAGGAACAGTTCGGGTCTCCTGTACAGAATGAAGGACACTCAGAGCACCAGGTAAACACACCTGAGTACTGCTACATAACTGCAACACGTTTCAGTGTGACTGCACAGATGGTTCCTGGTGTCTCTGCTGAGGTGAACCTGAACCGTGTTTGTGGTTGTTGTGTTTCAGTAAGATGAAAGGTTCAGACAACCAGGAGAAACTGGTTTATCAGATCATCGAGGACGCAGGAAACAAAGGTGACACAGTGCAGCAGAACACCTAAAGCAGTGCTCATGGTGCGCTAACTGCTGTTTGTGCACGTGTTGACGTGGAGACATTTATTCATTCATTCAGTCCTGAAACAACGTCGGAACACAGTTCATTTCTGACTGTAATCATCAATCAGGTCTCTTCACAAGGCTTCTTCTGTCAAAAATCTATTCAAAACTCCATTTGAAGTTTAGATGATTTAACGTCAGTCGTCAGGTCATATTATCTTCAGCTGAACTGAATGTATTTTACACTGGAGGAGGAGGAGGAGGAGGAGGAGGAGGACTGTAGATTTTATCCTCCTTCACTTCCACTGAAGCCACACTCTGAACAGATCTGTCAGTGTCCAGTTTACAGCCAGAAAGACCAGTTCCACATTCATAGGAGCGCTGAAGTATTGTTGAAGTGGAGTTTTGTGCTGCAGGAATCTGGAGCAGAGAGATCCGCTTTAAGAGCAACCTTCCTTTGACCGAGATCAACAAGATCCTGAAGAACCTGGAGAGCAAGAAACTCATCAAAGCCGTAAAATCTGTGGCGGTGAGCTCAGATCTGCTCCTCAGACCTCTGCTGACTTTGTGTTTCTGATCGGCCGATGCCATGGAGATCCGAGGTTTCCTGTCTGACAGCTCTGTGTTTCTCATTTGCAGGCGTCGAAGAAGAAGGTGTACATGTTGTACAACCTGCAGCCAGACCGCTCGGTGACGGGGGGCGCCTGGTACAGCGACCAGGACTTTGAGTCCGAGTTTGTCGAAGTTTTGAACCAGCAGTGCTTCAAGTTCCTGCAGAGCAAGGTACGAAAACTTTATTTGAACAGCCCGGAGGTCACGTTCACAGGTTTCTTTCTAATGTCGACGCTGATGGCTTAAATAGATTTGATTACTAAACAAATGAGAAACGATTCCAGAAAAGATCAATAAATGTGTTTTTATCTTTGAGGTCACTTCGAGTCATTTTAATCATTTCAGATGAAAGAAGCATCAGGACAGACTGATGTCCCTGAAGCTATCAGACCAGCAGGTGGCAGCAGAGTCACAGTGAACTCAGCATCTGTCCAAATGTGTGGCTTCTCTCCCTGATTACTCTTTAACCTGTAGAAGAAGACTTTTTCTTCAGTACAAGTACCACATAGTAGTACTCAAGTGAAAGTCCTGCATTCAAAATTTTACCACAGTAAAAGTACAAAAGTTTTTGGATGTAAAAATGTACCAAAAGTAAAATGAGTCACAGTTCAGAGTGGGTGTCAGCTGAGGCGGCGGCTCGCTCAGGTGTGCTTGTCCACCTGATCTGTGGTGATTTGTGTCTGTAGAAACATTACAGAATTGAATGATGAACTCGGAGCTGCAGCTCAGTGAGTTTGTGAGGGTCTCAGGACGAGCTGAGACAGCGACAGACCATTTGTGGTCCAGGTTTCACACTGACAGAAACCAAACAGGACACGTTCACTGTGAGATTTGTCACGTCAGTCACTTTTGATTGAAATGGAACAGTGCCCACTGGTGTCGTCCTGTTCAATAAATCCCGTCAAAGCTCATCCATTGAACACTTTCCTGCATACACGATGGCGTGGTCCCGTCAGGTCAGCTTCTGGCAGTCCAGATGTGTTGTTGGTCACATGACCCTCAGCATTGAATCTGCTTTGTTTGTTCAGGCTGAAGCAGCGAGGGACAGCAAACAGAGTCCCATGGTCCAGAGGAACAGCTCCTTCGCCACCTCACACGAAGTCTGGAAGTACATCTGTGAGCTGGGAATCAGCAAGGTGAGGCCCTCAAGCCCCGTCCCCTTTATGACATCGCACACTAATCTCACTCCCTTGAGAGTTTAAGTCTCATTCAGTCAGACTGACCTCACAGGAAGTAAAGAGAGACCTTCACTGTGTCTCAGTCATTGACCTTCCTGTGGAGATCATTATCTCTGAGGATCCAGAACAAACCTCCAGAAATCCACTGAGAAACCACAGAAAAAGACTGCAGGACTGAGTTTTCTTCAGGACCACAGTGATCTAGTCTGTACGTCCATAAGTACCCTGCTAACAGCTAACTGCTAACAGCAGCAGCTAACAGCAAACTGCAAACACTTCTGCTAACAGCTAACAGTTGCAGCTAACTGCTAACAGCAGCAGGTAACAGCAAACTGCAAACACTTCTGCTTACAGCTAACAGTTGCAGCTAACTGCTAACAGCAGCAGGTAACAGCTAACTCAGCAGACTGCTCTTGATGCTAGCATCTATCAGATCAGCAACATTTTTCACCTCCTCTATTTTAACACAGAATTCTCAAAATGTCACATTGAGCTGATAAAATTGAGCAGAGGGAAAAAACTCAGAGATCCACTTTAAAATCCAAAGAAGGGCTTTAAATGAGAGCAGGAGCAGCCAGGTCACAGACTGACAGGAGCTCAGTGTGTCTGCAGTCACTTGAGGGGAAAAATGACCCTGATGTCATCAAGATGAGCTCAGGATGAATAACGTGAAGCTGCAGTCGCTCCAGGTTGACTGACAGGTGTTTGACTACAGGTGGATCTGTCTATGGACGACATCGAGACCATCCTGAACACGCTGATCTACGATGGGAAGGTGGAGATGACAGTCATCGCCGCCAAAGAGGGAACAGTGGGCAGCGTGGACGGACAGATGAAGCTGTACCGTGGCGTCAACCCCGTCATCCAACCCACCGGCCTCGTCAGGACGCCCTGCGGACTCTGCCCGGTAACACAGCTCGATTAGTTTTTAATGGTCACGTGACAGGCTTTCTGTGGCTGACTTCCTGTTTCCTGTCCTCAGGTGTTTGACGACTGTCACGAAGGAGGAGAAATCTCCCCGTCAAACTGCATCTACCTGACAGAGTGGCTGGACTTCTGAAGGCGCTCGCCCCTCTGCTCTTTTCTCTGTGATGAAAACTTGAGTTTATTTTGTATTTAACACAAAGTTTATTAAAAGTTAAGATGACAAATGTGTTTGATTTGATTGATTGACATGTTGATTGAGCTCCTCGCAGGTCTGAAGGTCACCAAACACAACAATGACTTCAAGTTTAACTTGATCACTAATACATAAAATAAAGAATTTCACAGAATTATTAAATTATCCGATTACAGCGACAGAGGAACAAGCAGAACCGTTCACGTTGACTCTCTTCTCATTCATTCACGAACTCATCAAACCTCAGTCGGCCGTCGACGCATCAGGATGACTTGAACTTCTTGTGGAGACCTCAATGTTCTGCCTCTGTACACAGCATCTCGCTGGTTGTCCAATGAGAATTCAGAACCTCAGCAGAGGAGGAGAAGGAGGACTATTGATCCTCAACCTGACTGACGTGCCCTCTGGTCCAGAGGCAGGTCTGGAGGGTTCAGGGGAAACCTGGACCGGTCCTGATGAAGGTCTGTTGGAGGACGTCTGTCCAGGATCTGGTATCAGTAGCAGTCCGGTGCAGTCTGTGATTGTGGTCTGAAGTCTCTCAGTGAACACATACAGCTGCAGTAAGCCCTGAGGGACAAACGTCAGCCTGTTTCCAGCTGCCCTGATCAAGGTCAAATGTCAGTTCACAGCAGAGATAGACAGACAGAGGTTCAGATCCACAACAATCCTGGTTCAGGTCTGGCCGTGTCTCTGGTCTGATGGAACGGTGTCTCTGAGACGTTCATGACCTTCTCAGTTCTCCTGTCCGTTTAATTATTGAACAAAGCGTGTTTTAAAGGTTTCTGTTGGTGTGAGGACCTACTGCACCGCCGTGGACTGAAAGATGATCATCAGTGTTTCTACATCTCAAAGTATCCCAGTATCTTCTCAGGTGGTGGCAGAAGTCAAACGTGGACAGAAAGACAACAGGAAGAGACAGAATGTGTTGTTTTATTGGTTGGAGTTGAAGCTGAGCTTCAGAACAACACACAGGTGTTTACTCTTTATTTTTAACATATTCAGCACAGAATCAATACCTAGTCACTCCCGGATGGCAGGCAGAGCACTCAGGTATGTTAGCCGTGTTCTCCGATGCACTCTGAGTGTGTTTATCCAATCACAGTGCTCATAAAGCCTCCATGTTTTCCATCATGGTGGTTAAAATGCTCCATCAGCCTCTAATGGGCTCAGTGCTGACGGTCAGCACCAACATGTCTGCACGTGTTGACCAATCACAGAGCAGCGGCGCTCAGGAAGCACCCTGACCGAACCAGACTGATGTTCCATGGCTTTCCTCACTTTGGTCAGTGGGATAAACACTACCCTACCCATGAGCCTCAGCTGCTGTTGCCAAGGAGAAGATTCCATGAAATAAAGAGCTGCATCGTGAAGAAACGTCGTTGTCGTGGTGATTCTGGTCTGACGGCCGCTGAGCAGTAATGACTGCAGGTCCATTAAAATCATACATTATTGATCAGCTCTGACTCTGCTGAAGCTGGGCCACGCCCACTGGGTGACATCACTTCCTGTTGTCAACCACAGTCTGATGACATGATGAGTCCCCCTGAAACCCGTAAAGTCCCCCCAGTCTCTCTGGTACTCTTCAGCCTACAGGTCATGAGGGGACGTGTGGAGGTGGGGTAGGGTGGGGTAGGGTGGGGTGGGGTGGGGTCAGGTGGAGTCAGGTAAGGTCCAGTCAGGTGGGGTCAGGTGGAGTCAGTCAGGTGGAGTCGGATAAGGCCTAATCAGGTGGGGTCAGGTGGAGTCGGGTCAGGTCCAATCAGGTGGGGTCAGGTGGAGGATGTAGTTTGGACAGCGGGGCCGCCTGGAGGGGGCGCTACAGGGCCTTTAAGCTGTTACACATTGTTTCCATAAAGATGGAGTTTAGAGTTCAGAGTTGTGCTTGAACGCTGCACAAACTCAGAGAAATAAAAGAGAAAAATCAGACTTTGTTTGATATCTGTTCTGATTTCGACCCGAACTGATGAAGACTGAGTGTGTGTGTGTGGGTGGGGGGGAGAAGAGAAGGAGGAGGAGGACG
The DNA here is from genome assembly GCF_039877785.1 of Chaetodon trifascialis. NCBI lineage: Eukaryota > Metazoa > Chordata > Actinopteri > Chaetodontiformes > Chaetodontidae > Chaetodon > Chaetodon trifascialis. Next base: position 8,670,092 of record NC_092057.1, read on the forward strand.
GGGGGCAGTGCGGATTCTTTCCCGTCATTCCCTGCAGCAGCAGCAGCAGCAGCAGCTCCCTCCCTCCTGTCTGTCTGTCGCTCCGTCTGTCGCTCCGTCCCTCCGTTCATGCCAGTTTGCGGACTCTTCTTCTTCTCGGCTGAACTTTGGAGACTCGCTGTGATCTTCTGAGCAGGTAAACAGCTTCTTCTTCGCTCTCTGCTTCTTTCTGCCGCCTCTCTGTTGTTGCTGCGGCCGTGATTGGAGCTGCGGAGCGCCGCTCCAAAGCCTCCGATCCTCCGCAAACTTGGTTTCATGTCGGAGGAGACTCGGCTCGGTCTGGCCGATCCGACTCTTCTGCTCCGGTCTGAAGCACCGAGTCTGTCCGGAGGCCCGGTCCTCCGTCCTGGCTCGCTCCGCGTTCCGTTGCCGCGTCGCGGTGCGCCTCAGCCCGCATGTCCGCCTCTCGTCCCCCGCCCGCCAGCAGCCATTTGTTTCGCAGGAGGATGGAGGATAATAACGGTGCGCCATGCACGGAGGCACAAACAGGCGTGGCCGCGGGAGGAGGAGGTGATGTGTGTGTGTGAGTGTGTGTGTTCAGCACAATAAACAGCGGCTCGGCCTCTGAAACGCACCTCACAGCGAACATTTGCGGCGTATTTTTAGCGGTAGAATGAGCGGGATGTGTCCGGCCTGCGGCTGCCGTTCCCGGTTTGTGGGAGGCTGCGCAGGCCGGTCCGCAGTTCCACACACACGGACAGAAAAGAGAAAGTGCTGGAAAACAGAGGCAGCAGGGCCGGTGTGTTAGGGCGACGAGCTGCGGGCCCCGGGCCCAGAAAGGTTCAAGTCCCTTCAGGATCAGCATCTGCCTGCGGGTCTGAAGACCTCCACACAAACCTCATGTTGTCGTGCAGGGCCGGCTGAAGCCCAGGAGGAGGCCTGGGCAGTATCTGAGAACCCCCCTCCTCCACCCAGAGAGGCTGGTTCCTCCGGGTTAGTGTGGCTGTTCTCAGACAGACAGATGTTTGAGCCAGCTGTTCTTCAGGTCCTCATGTGTCCCCCTCTCAGAGACGGAGCATAGAAGTGCTGATGGTGCTAACTGATGTAGGTTTGACCACTGGTAGATAATTTCTTTAAGTGTTCTGTCTCATCTTTGTGAACTTCGGGAATGTTTGAAGGACATTTGTTCACATTTACAGAACAAACAAGCAAAAGATCCATGAATCAAAGCAGCAGCCATCAATGATGATGATGATGATGATGAGGACGAGAAGGAGGAGGATCATTAGTCGCAGCCTACAGAGAACTTTCTCTCATTGTTACAGAGATCCCTTCATCATGTTCTTGTCTGGTTTCTTTGACCTCCACAGAACATCTGGACGGTGTTATTGAAGGTAGAACTGATATTCTTTAAGTCTGATATGATGAAACGTTGAAGCTGCTAAACAAAACATTACTGACATCATGATAACCAGCCAACAACATTTCCGATTATATTTGGTTGCTGGAACATTCTGGAAACAGTTTTCTAAGATTAGGAGAACCCCAGTAAACTTGTCATGTTCCCTTTACTCCACGTGCTATATGATTCCTTACAATGTTGAAAAAAGGTTCCTAGAAATTCTCCTCTTAATCTAATTGTTCTGTCAGCGCCTTCAGGGTTCCTGTGAGGTCACTCTCCACCCATCCATCCATTTTCTATGCCGCTTATCCCTTTCAGGGTCGCGGGGGGGCCGGAGCCTATCTTGGCTGTCAACGGGCGAGAGGCGGGGTACACCCTGGACCGGTCGCCAGTCGATCGCAGGGCCCACGCATGCATGGGAAGAACATGCAAACTTCACACAGAAAGGCCCGACCCGGGAATCAAACCTGCGATCTTCTTGCTGTGAGGCACGCGCACTACCTGCTGCGCCACCGTGCAGCCCCACTCTCCACCCAATGAGAGAAAAACGTTTTCAATGTTCTCGTATGCAGCGTTATTCTAATGTTGAAAGAACGTCATAGGAGCCGCTCCTTTTAACCGTGGGAACGTTGTAGGTACATAACTGAAACTTTACGGGGAACAAGTATTGGTTTGGTCAAACCAACAGTATTTATTCTTCAGGAACGTTCTGCGAATCTTATTTTAAGTTAAGAGATTGTATTTAAAAGTCTTTATAGAATGTTCTCTTATGGTACCACAGATTCCTGCTGGGACATTCTCAGTATTGCATGGTACTTTTTACCTCTTTTTTTCTGAGGATTTCTTGAAGGTTCTAGTATGCAATGGAAAACTTTCCTTAGAACAATTATAGGTTCCATGTGAGCTCCAATAAGTAATATTTGGTTACAGTGACGTTGTGTGAATGTTAATCGCAACTTCAGAGAACGATTACATAACAACCTTGACGGAACGTTTACTAACAGTTGTTTAACTTCGCTAGAACATTCAGAGGATGTTCTTTGATTCTATAGAAATGTTCTAATATCAGTTGAACTTATGAAATGTTCTGATAATGTTAAAAATAATTTAAGGAACCAAATCTTTGACCACTAAGGAACACTCTAAATACGTTCCATAGTTTTGTTGCAGAAGCCCCAAATTCTCAACATTGCATCCAAACCAAATTTTAAGACCCAAGCTGGGAAGAACTTGTGGAGGACAGGATGCTGTCAGAGTTCTTCTGACCTAACAAAGATCTTACCTTATTTTCTGTACAGAACATTCATAAAACAGAAGATCTTACCAGAAGATCTTACAGGTTTGTATAAGAACGTTCTCCAGATGTGGCGGCACATTAAAGAGACCGTGTGCAACATGGGTGTCGGTGTAACACGATGTGTTCTCTCTGTGGACGTCTTCTAGAGTTCTGTTTTAATCTGAGCGGAACATTTTCCTGAACGTTACAGGAGACACTGACGATGAAGACAGAACTTCAGATGAACGTTTACTAATTCTAGAACATGGTCTCAGTGTTATGTTTGACGGTGGTCTGTGGTGCTCGCTCATGTCCTTGATGTTAACGTGGTGTCAGTAGTTCATTGTAGTATTTCTATATACATTATGTATATAAGGAGGACTTCTGCAGTAGAGAGATGTCAGGAATCAATCAGCAGCTGAAACTGGGACGTGAAAGAAAAGTTTCATCATGTCTTTGTGTTGTTGAAGAAGAAGCTGTGATGTCTGACGTCCATCTTGCTATGTCTCTGGAAGTCCACAGAGATGACTGTCATGGAGGTGATGGTTGGTGGATTCGGACAGACGTTGACACTGAAGGCTGCAAATGGACAGAATCCACCAATCAGCTGCTCTGAAGGCTAGCTGTTTTCCCCAGTTTCCAGTCTTTATGCTAAGCTAAGCTAACCAGCGGCTGCATGTGTAGCACACAGTCATGAGAGGTGGGAGACGTCTGAGAGGAAGAGAAGAAGAAGAGTTCATGGTGGTCTGACTGCTGAGAGTCTGAGGACAGACAGAAATGCTCAAAGTGTTTTCTTCTGCTGTTTCCACTGACCTGAGATCAGAGCGATGGAGCTGCTGTGTGCTGAAGGGTGGGGTCATCTAACCAGGAAATGACTGTTTGTGTGTGTGTGTGTGTGTGTGTGTGTGTGTGTATGTGTGTGTGTGTGTGTGTGTGTGTGTGTTCATTAATCCAATAACTCCACCCTGCTCTGCTCAGTGAAGTGAGCTCATTCTTCTTCTGCTGTTTCTGGAACACAAACAGTCACCTCTTCTTCAAAGGAGTGTGTCCTGCAGTTAACCTGAACTGGTCACATGACCATCAGTCCTCCAATCAGAGAAGCTTTCAGTTTGTTTATGGCGTCATTTTGTTTTGTTTTGTTTTTTTCATTTCAGTCCAGCTGCTCTGCGTCCATGAAACGCCTCTGCTGCTGCCGTCTTCTTTGTGAACTGATGTGATGTGGTTCAGGCCTGGGTTGACATTTGAACAGGCTGGTCTCAGTTCAGTTAGTTGGTTTCATTCAGTCCAGGGGTTTGGCTCAAAGCTGCATCGGGTATGAAACGCACCTGCCTACCTTTGAGCAGTTCATCAGTCAGCTTACCTCTGTGTCTCTGAGCAAGATGTCCACACTCATGTCTGTGCAGGAAACAGCTGCTTAGCTTAGCTTAGCTTAGCTTAGCACTGTTAATGGAGTCTGTTAGCCCGCAGCTAACTGGCTCACTCCATGGCTGCATTATACTTCTTGTTTACATACAAACAACAAATAAAGGTTCAGTAATGAGGCTGAAGGTGAAGCTCACAGCTGACTGAGTCCTTCCTGTTTCCATCCCCAGACAAGCCCTCTCCTTTGTTTGAGGTGTGGCCCCTAGCTTAGCATTTAAAGACAGGGAACACTTAGCTTAGTGTCATTAGCGCCCTCTGTTTGTTTCTGTTTGTTCAACAGAAACTATAACTGACAGTCACAGCTGAGGAAACATACACACCAAACACACACAAGGCAGCAGGTGTGTGTCACCTGTCTCCCAGCACCAGCTGTCTCACAGGCTGACACACACACACACACACACACAGAGTTCAGTCAAAGATGTTGCAGTGTGAGACAGACGCTGTCTACTCAGTGTAACGTGGACACAGTGTGTCCTCACAGTGCTAACATCTAACAGCTGCAGTGTCCAGCCGCTGTGGACAAGGCTGTCGTCAGGTTTGGGGAATGTGGAGTGATGGGAGGCCCAGAGGGAGAGGGTGGGGGCTGTAACACTGGGGTGGGGGCTGTAACACTTCCTGTTCAGCGTTTTCACAACCTGATCACATTTTCTGGACTCAGATCAGTTACAATTGTATGAATTCACACAGCGACACCTGAGGCTGGACAGAGGTCCAGATGTTCGGTCACATGGTGTGATGTCACATGTTGTGATGTCACATTCATGATAACTAAGTATCGATCAGCTGATTAGAGGCTGGAGACGCTCTGCTGTGATAATGTCTCCGCTCTGACATCTGACCTGCTGCTGCTGCCGCCCCCTCAGATCCTCAGACTGATCAGAGATCTGTTTCCATAATCCAGCAGAGGATTCTGGGAAGTCAGATCCATTAATGGAGGCAGGTCCCTCAGGACGTCCTCTGGAAGTCTGAGTGCTCTAATGGCTCCTTCTGCTCCTCCGTCCAATAAGTCTGATGTGATGGAGCTTTTCACTTCCTTCATCAGCTCTGGTCAGCTGACCCGGCAGCCAATGGGAGCTCATTGTGATGGCTCTCAGCTCGACATCACACTCACTATGGCGCCACACAGAGGGAGCCTAAAAGACATCAGAGAACTTGTCTCTAAACGTCCTCTGAGATTTGAATCTGACTGTTTAAACTTGACTGGACTGAACTGAAGATGCTTGCTTACACGAGACGTGAGGGAGTATGACAGAGACTGAAGGAGTCTGACGGATGCTTCAGGTGGAGCAGCTTCCTGTCAGCTGACACTAATGCAGCTGCTGCCTCCAGGGACACAAACAGGAAACAGAAAACAGTCAGTACGCAGAGTGTGAACGGTCAGGACACACACACTGATCAATCAACACGATCAATAAACCATGAAGATGGAACAGGCAGACTGCGGCTCCCTCTAGTGGCTCCTCCAGGTCACACTGATGATGTGACAGTCAAGTCAGCCTGCTGTGTGTTTGTGTGTGTATTACCATCTACCATGTTTTACAGTATAATAGTAGTATGTATGTATGTATACTTGTTGTGCTGTGGATACATGTACTTGTATACTTTCAATACTTTTCTCCGGTAGTATTTTCAGAGTTGTCCTTCAGTAACACTTTGATCCAAATGTGTGTTTTCTCCTGTGAGGACGTTCAGTGTTTTTGAGGACATCAGGACGATGCTAAAGATGATGTTTTTCTGTTGATCTGTCTCTCCCGATCAGTTTCCATGTTTATTGATCGCTGACTGTCCTGATCAGGTTTTGAATGTCCTGCTGTTTACTTCCTGTCTGTTGACTTCCCGTCTGTTGACTTCCTGTCTTCGTGTCGTCTCACAGGGCTCGGCCTGAAGCCGCCGATGTGGACGTGTCTCCGCTGACATCGAGGAGTGTGTGAAAGGTGAAAGGTGAAAGGTCATGATGACGACGGTGGCCGCCGAGTACGACCACATGGAGCTGCAGCAGCAGTACAGCAGCAACGACACGGTCAACAACCGCTGGGACGACGAATGGGACAACGAGAACAGCTCTGCACGCCTCTTCGAACGCTCCCGCATCAAGGCGCTTGCAGGTAGGAGTCGGCCGCCTTAAAATACCACCTTAAGTTAATTTCTGTGATGAGTCCTTTTGAATAAAAAAACTGAAGTGGAAACAAACAAATGGGCATTTTATTGTGAAGGGATCAGCTTGGTGGTATTTTATTGTGATGGGATCAGCTCGAAGGCGTTTTATTGTGAAGGGATGTTGTCCGCCTCCCAGCATCCTCAGCGCTCTGCTGACTCACTGATGTTGTCCCTCTGAGCTTGTTTGTCCTGCAGAACAGACTCAGTGTGTCTGATCAGCTGATCAGACCTCCGCCCACTCAGTCACTCAAAGTGAGTCAATGTGTTCTTTAATACAGTGGTCCCCAACCTTTTTTGCGCTGGTTTAATGTCAGACAATATTTTCACTGACCGGCCATTGAGGTGTGGTGGATAAATACATCAAAATAAAATCATACGACCGTCTGCCCCTCTGCTCTCTTTATACATCGATGCTCTGCCCCCTAATGCTCTCTGGTCACTATGGTAACGTTTAAACATGCCTTCAAAATATGATACAGATACACCACAAAAATTAGTAAAAAAGTGCATGAAAAATCTAACTCACCTTAACGCAATATTTGTCTCAATGTCTTCTGCTATTTCATCAATGCGCCGAGTAACGGTGCTAGCTGACAGAGGCACCTGTGCTATCTTTTTATTCGCATCCTCTCCTACAAGTTCATGACAAATGTCTTTAGTGGCGGGCAGGATCAATTCTTCACCAACAGTGAATGGCTTCTTAGCCTTAGCAATATGGTTAGCCACCAAGTATGATGCTCTCAGTGCACTCGCATTTGTTGATGTGGTGGCCTTTAGTAATTTTTGGCACTTAACATTTCTGTCCTTCCTGTTCCTGCTGTTTTCTTTCAAAAAATTACGAAGGCTTGTCTTTTAATGCAGGGTGCTTGGTCTGCAAGTGTCAAAGCAGTTTTGAAGGCTTCATTGCCTCATTAGAGAGTCGATCGCCACATATAATGCAGAGCGGGCTTGGTGCATGGGAATCACCTGTCACGATAAATCCATATTTAAAGTAGGACTCCTGGTACTGTCTGTTAAATGCAGCTTTCTTTCTCTTTGAAGTCGTAGGCTCATCCTCTGCCTCTTCACTGGGCCTTTTTCCCTTCGCAAAGAAACTTTCTAACAATGTCTGTTTTTTGCTCATTTTGCTAGCTTGACTGTAAAATTTCAGCGGCAATGTGTCACGTGACCGAGATGTACCGGAAAGAAACCTCACTTTTCAAAATAAAGCATTGTTCAGACTCAGATAATAAATGAAACGGAAATAATGTAAGTTATTTATTCTTTCTGTGCGGCCCGGTACCGAATGACCCACGGACCGGTACCAGTCCACAGCCCGGGGGTTGGGGATCACTGCTTTAATAGCCTGCTGAATTAGCTGTTTGCAGCTCCTGTTAGCTGCTCCTGTTAGCCGCTCCTGTTAACTGCCAGCCACTCCTGTTTGTAGCTCTTGTTAGCAGCTCCTGTTAGCGGCTCCTGTTAGCCACACACAGCTGTTGTTGCCATGGAGATGAAGCCACCAGAATCTGGCGGTAAAGCTGAACTGAAAATGATGAGCTATGATTGGCTGTCTGTGAAGTCCCCATAACGTGAATCATTAACACAGTGTGTGTGTGTGTGTGTGTGTGTGTGTGTGTGTGTGTGTGTGTGTGTGTGTGTGTGTGTGTGTGTGTGTGTGTTTTTACACAATCACATTGTGGGGACTCACCTTCCTTATGGAGACAGAAAGGAAGCTTAGGTCAAACGTTAAGTTAAGGTTCAGGTCAGTGTCCACGGGATGAAAAGAAGTGATGGAAACACAACTGTGTGTGTGTGTGTGTGTGTGTGTGTGTGTGTGTGTGTGTGTGTGTGTGTGTGTGTGTGTGTGTGTGTGTGTGCGCAGGATGTTTGTTTCTTATTTCCTGTCCTTCAGTCTGGAATGTGAAGGAACAATGAAAGGAAACCCCCCCCCCCCCACACACACACACAAATACCACACACCCCTGATGACATCATTGCCATGCTATAATGTCATTGGCTGATTGGTGAATACACACACACACACACACACACACACACACACACACACACACACACACACATACACATGCGCACACACACACACACACACACACACACACACACACAGTACACTGTAAAAAAATGGTGACGTTAGTGCCTCAGTGACACAGAGTCGTCGTTCAGTTTCTGGCCACACCTGGAGTAAAGACGTCGTTTTACTGAAGCATCACAAACGAGGACACTGTCCTGTCCATGTCCATGTCCACATTCTGCGCCAGATGTGGATCACATGGACTGATGTGATCAGAAGACTCTTTTTTTAGACACTGTTTTTATCCCAGTGCCCTCTGGTGGCCTGATGGAGTCACTGCAGCCCAGGCGATAAGAACAGATTGAAGAGACGTCCCATGGACATGTCCAAAAACATCCTGAAGACGAGTCTTTGAAATCCGCTCAGACAGCGAGGAGTCTGACCATCAGCCAACATCTGGATTCAAAGTCTGGAAACTTTACGAGATGGAACAAATCACATCTGCACCAATGACCCTCAGTGTGTGACGAGTCACACTTTACTACAGTCCAAGTACTAATACCACAGTGTAGAAATGCTCTGTTAGCAGTCCTGCATTCAAATTTTACTCAAGTAAAAGTATAAATATCAAATAAAATTTAAAAAAGTGAAAAACTCAATGAATGATATTCAGCTCGTCAGCTTCATGTGTCGTTCAAGTGTTCCAGAAAAACTGGAATTTTTGGTATTTAGGAATCCAACACTTTTAATTTTTAACAGTGCATTTGTTGTTTTTTTTGGGGGGGGGGGGGGGGGTCCTCCTCTCCTTGTTTGCAGTGGGCAAGGCTTGTGTGTGTGCTTGTGTATCCATGCGTGTGTGTGTGTTTTCTGGGGAAACAGAACAATCAAAGCAGTGAGCAGGAAGATTCAGCAGCAGCAGCAGAAGAAGAATGAGCAGCATGTAGCTGCTGGGCAGGGCCGGATACACACATACACACACACACACACACACACTCACACACACACACACACACACACGTCACTTTGACCTCTGGACTCTCTCTCTTTCACCTGAAAACACGAGCACGTCGTTCGAGCTGCGAGTCGAGTTTCTTCTTCTGTGTTTTTCAGCCCGTCTGAGCTGAAGGTCATCTTGTGGATTTTACTTTTTGTTTCCTTCTTTCATTCTTCCTCCAGCTGGTCTTCCAGGTCTGAGTCTTGGATTTGAAGAATCGGCTGCAATGCCTCTGAACTCCTTACGGCTGTCAGTGGAAATGTTTTTCTCTTCTTCTTCTGTTTTTAACTGAGTGCTCAGACTTGTGGTTGGTCGAACGATCGACTGGACTGAAGCGTGAGCCTGGTGATTCCTGAGCAGCTGGTGCTCGCTGATGGTTGATCCGCAGCTGGTTACCCTCTTGGGCGGAGGTGTCTGGAGGTGCATTTGCTTGTGTCTGTGTTGAGTATTTGGGACGCGATGGAGGCGGAGTGGGCGTCGCAGGACTCGGCTCAGACGAGGCAGAGCTACGACCTGCTGGAGGGTCGCTTCAAACAGCTGCAAGGTAAGAGGAGTAGAAGAAGAAGAGAGGTGAAGCTGAGGGGTCAGAGGTCGCAACCTCTCATGGATGAGCGGGCTGGTTTGATGTGTTCTGGTCAGACTGGGATGTTGGCTGATGATGGGCGGATGTTCAATGTTCTGCTGCTGTGATCCAGAAAACTGAACCAAACATCTGAAACATTCAGAGATGGGTTTTGTTTGATTTACTTTGGATGCGTAAAGGTTTGATTCAAACGAGTCTCCACCTTCTGAGCCTTCAGATACAACATGGTGGTGCTCTACGTCGACCTGTCAGGCTTCACTAGTCGAGGCGACGGTGACATAGACAACAGGAACACAGCATTCACGTCGTGAGGTCATCATCCAGGAATGTGCTCTTACATGTATTTGATTGGCCAGCACTGGATGATGTCACACTTCAGAGGCGTGGTCCAGCCATCCTGCTGGAGCCAGCCAGGACCCACACCTGCATTACTCCACCACCACGAGGGCCCCTCGAGCTGAGGGCCCCTCAAGCTGAGGGACCCGCTGCTAAAGTCGAGACTTTGTGTCCTCACGTGGTTCCTGAATCATAATTACCACAAGCTAACGGCTAATCGCTAACACAACTAACAATATCTGAGGGTCATATGGGGCCCAGAGCTCATTGGGGCTCAGGGGCCTCACAGAAGCTCAGTCCGGCCCTGGTGTGAAGTTTCTCTGACTTTACTGTGCTTTTATTTTGTATGGCTCAGTAGAAGCTTCCTTTGAGGTCACAGTTGGTACAAATCAGTGACAATCGAATCATCTCCTCTCATGTTTCTTTTTTGGTTGATGTTCAGTTCCAGTGTGTTTTTAGGAGGATGTTGACGGTAAAACAGTCACTGGTTTATTCTGGTTTTCGAGCCCCCAGTCATGTCTACTTCCTGTCAGGAGGAATATTCTAAATTACTGTGGGAATATTTTCATATCATTCATGTAAAGTCAGATCACTGATGGAATATTATTAAAATTAAGTTATTCTAACTTTGAATTAGATTTTACCAGATATGAGCAAATTGAAAGGCCGTTTTATTATGAAAGTCTGTCTCTAAACCAGCCAGCCATCCCACTGAAGTGAAAGACGTTCAGGTCAGAGCAATCGATCAGTAATCAATATGTCCTCTGTATTGGTGGGTGGGGCCTGGACTCTGCAGGTCAAAGTTACAGACTGTGAGCTAAAGATCAAACACGAAAATAATTCCTAATAATCGTAAACTGGACGATCCAGAAGTATTGCTCATGTCGTGACATCACTTCCTGTGGATATCATTATTTCCAGAGAAGAAGACTCTGCAGGACTTTAGTATCACAGTGATCCAGTCTGTACATCCATAAGTACACTGCTAACAGCTAACTGCTAACAGGAGCAGCTAACAGCTAATTCAGCAGATTCCCCCAAAGCATCATGGGAACTGTACTTCCAGAAGTGCAGAAACAGAGTCAAACTCCATCAGTTTGATGTGTCATTCTGCTGAAGAATTGATTGTGATGTCAGTGATCGAGCTTCGACTCTTGTGACGTTGTGATGGATGACGGCTCCAGATAATGGTGTATAATGGATCTGGTTCAGGCTGTGGCATCTCCTTTGACATCAGGTGACTGACTCAAAGGTCAGCTTCCTAAAATCATCGAAAGGTTTAGAATGAAAACAGGTGAAAACATGAACATGTCACTGTCAGCTCAGGTGTAGCTTCACCTGTGCTTCACCTGCTGATGGACGTTCACGTCTTCCATCAGTCAGCGTGGACACAGACAACAGGAAGACCACAACCCACAAGCTAATGTGGTTAAAGCTGCTAATACAAGGCCAGGGGACTAACCTCATCTCTGTCTGTGTGTGTGTGTGTGTGTGTGTGTGTGTGTGTGTGTGTGTGTGTGTGTGTGTGTAGATGAGCGTGAGGCGGTGCAGAAGAAGACCTTCACTAAGTGGGTCAACTCTCACCTGTCCAGAGTGTCCTGCAGGATCACAGACCTCTACATGGACCTGAGGGATGGACGCATGCTCATCAAGCTGCTGGAGGTCCTGTCAGGAGAGAGACTGGTACAGTACACGCAGTACACAGGAGAGAGACTGGTACAGTACACGCAGTACATGCAGTACACAGGAGAGAGACTGGTACAGTACACGCAATACACTGGAGGGAGACTGGTACACTACACACAGTGCACAGGAGAGAGACTGGTACAGTACACGCAGTACACAGGAGAGAGACTGGTACAGTACATGCAGCACATGCAGTACACAGGAGAGAGACTGGTACAGTACACGCAGTACACAGGAGAGAGACTGGTACAGTTCACACAGTACACACAGTACTCACTAAATCCACAGAGTACAACTGAATTTTGAAGGTGTACATCATTAGTGAGTACTGATTAGACGCAGTACTTGTACTGTGGACGTAGTATTTGTACTGTAGTTTCAGTGTAATCTTGCTGCCCTGAGCAGCACAGAGGGACTGATTTCAGAGGCGCACCAGGTGTGTCCGACTTCCTGTTTTGCTCCAGCCAGGCAGAGCTGCAGGACTCACTGGCCTCGATTCTGGATTCAGAAGTCCAGATACTGGAGTGCTGGCTGCAGTCCAGCCGCAGTCCCCCTTCCTGAAAACCAAGGACACTTCACTGTTCTCTCACTTCCTGTGCTGCGTTCAGGGTCCAGACGACTTCTGTTTTCTCCACATCCTGCATCTGTGTGACCCCACCAGGTGTCACCCTCGTTGATGTTATGTCTGAATTTCTTCTTCGTGGATCTTGGTCTGTAGAGACACTTTTGATCACAGCAGCATCTGGAGGACGCCAGAGGAACTGCAGCTGCACAGCCTTCATCCTGATGTGTCTCTGATGTGTCCTCTTCTCTGTCTGTGTCTCCAGCCGAAGCCCACCAAAGGGCGGATGCGCATTCACTGTCTGGAGAATGTCGACAAAGCTCTGCAGTTCCTGAAGGAGCAGAGGGTTCACCTGGAGAACATGGGCTCCCATGACATTGTGGACGGGAACCACCGACTGACGCTGGGCCTCATCTGGACCATCATCCTCCGCTTCCAGGTAACCACAAGCACACTAAAGACAGACGCCTGGCAGGACGTCACCTGTCCTGACAGGTGTGACGTGTCACTGCAGTGGAGTCTCAGGTCAGCGTCCAGTCAGACGGCGGACGTGTCCCATGTCCCGACGACAAGCGAAGTAGAAGAAGAACGTAGGAAACGTTGTTGCAGTCTCAATTAATAATCAATAACTTTATGTGTTTGACGTTGAAGCGAGACGTCGTCAGCTCTCTTTGAGTAATGAATAAAGTAGTGTGATTACTTCAATAAGTACTCTTTAGCTTTCTATCTACTCACCAAGTGAGGAGTAATAGATTACATGTGATGTCATTTTATACATTTCATGTTCGGACTAAACGGGTCCAGGTTTCAGGGAATGTTCTGGATTTGTTGCTCTTCAGTTCTGACAGGATGAAAACTTTCAGACTCTCAGCAGGTGAGAAACACAAAGCCACGCCCCCTTTGATCAGTCATTAACAGGCCCACCCTCTGATTGGTTGACTACCTGTGTCAGTTATTAAACAGCTCAGGTTAAAGTCCGGGTGTGTTCATGTTTTACTGACAGCAGTCATCGTCATGGAAACCCAGTCCAGGTGATATCACACAGGATCAACCTTTGACCTCTGAGAATTCCCAGTGCCTGTCTGAAAATCTGACCAATAAGCTCCCACTTCCTCCTAAAATCCTCCAATCAGAGCTGCTTTAGGTCAAACTCAACTGGAGACATCTACTTCCTGTCAAAACTGACGAGGTGTTCACATTTTATTGTCCAGGACACTCGCAGTTTGCTTCAACCAATCACAGTCCTGCTCACAGGAAGTTAACCCTCACCTTCAGTATGAACATGGATACATCCAAATCTACCTTCAGTCTGACAGAGTCTGTGAACTCACCTGCACTGGTGTGAGAGGTGGAGGTGTGACTGCTGTGTTCTTGTCTTCAGATTCAGGACATCAGTGTGGAGACTGAAGACAATAAAGAGAAGAGATCAGCCAAAGACGCTCTGCTGCTCTGGTGTCAGATGAAGACAGCGGGGTGAGACTCTGTGCTTGTATTAATACTACAAATACTCCAAGTACTCCTCACTACTGATGCTGCTGTGGGCGTCATGTGACGCAGATTGAGGTTGGACCTCTGGTCATTGCTCTGTGTTCTCCTTCCTGGTTGGTCCCAAACTGAACTGACACACTGTTCCTTTACTGTTTTTTTTTTTCGCTCTTGTGTCTTTGTCTTCTTTACCTTTTCTTTGTCTTCTTCACCTTTTCTTTGTCTTCTTCACCCTCTCTTTGTCTTCTTCACCTTTTCTTTCTCTTCTACATCTGTTCTTCTTTGCCTTTTTATATTCATAGACAGTATTAACACTGCAGCCTTTGGCTTCCTGCATGTCAGTATCCTGGTTTATTAACAACCATAAATATGAGATTCTGGAACATAACTTGTTGTCACTGCTGTTACATTTCTACAGGTGAGGGTACCTGTGGAGCAGATTATACATCAGTGCAGAATAGTTCATTAAAGTTTGACTCACAGGATAGGTGGATGCTGGGGTGCAGGTGGGGCAGTGAGAGGAGTTTAGCATGTGAGTCTAGTCGAGTGTCTCAAGAGCCTTCATCACATCTGTAACGTCCATTCAGACTCACCTTTAGAGCTGACAGCCCGACAACAACCAGCAACATCTCCTTCATCTCTTCTCTCCTCCTCCTCTCTTTCTTACTGCTGATGGTTTTTTTGTTATTCGGGTAATTCAGATTTCAGCCGATGTCACACCTGTGGGATCACGTTCAGGTCAAAAGGAACACCTGTTGTGAAGATGACTGTCAGCTGACAGTAATACCAGGTGTTTCTCTTCCTCAGGTATTCCAACGTGAATATCCACAACTTCACCACCAGCTGGAGAGACGGGATGGCCTTCAATGCCCTCATCCACAAACACAGGTAACATCTTCATCACCATCCACAAACACAGGTAACATCTTCATTATCATCCACAAACAGAGGCAACATCTTCATCACCATCCACAAACACAGGTAACATCTTCATTATCATCCACAAACAGAGGTAACATCTTCATCATCATCCACAAACACAGGTAACATCTTCATCATCATTCACAAACACAGATAACATCTTCATCATCATCCACAAACACAGGTAACATCTTCATCATCATCCACAAACACAGGTAACATCTTCATCACCATCCACAAACACAGGTAACATCGTCATCATCCTCATTAATTAGACTCATATCTGAAGACATCAAACACCTGACATGTCAATGAAGGTTTCAGGTAAATCTTCAGGTGGACCTGTTAACATAACGACCTCATGAAATCTTGGTTTCTTGAAACTGTTTGTCAAACTTTAAATTCTTTCTAGCTGCTTTGACATTTGTGTAAATAAAGTTTTGTCTGTTTTTTATGTTCAGGCCTGATCTGATCGACTTTGACAAGCTGAAGAAGTCCAACGCTCACTACAACCTGCAGAACGCTTTTAACCTGGCAGAGCAACACCTGGGCCTCACCAAGCTCCTGGACCCTGAGGGTAAGATCCTGAACCGGATGAATTCCCCTGGACCTGCAGCTAACGCCTCCCTCTACGCTGATGACAATGCTCTCTCTTTTCCTGACCTCTGTTAACGAGACTCCACGTGTTGCTTCAGTTAGTCTGTTTGCTGCACGTTACCATAGCAGCACATTCAGTGTCACACAGGATGCCTTCAGGTGCAGCATGGAGTGCAGGACACTGCGGTTTGGCAGTCCTGTAATTAGTTCTAGAGGTGCTGATGTTTTTCTGCTCTAGTCTGAAACATCAAATCTGATCGATGTGAACACATTTACAGAAGACGTCAAACTCATTCCAGGGCCCAAGTCCCGCAACAGGACTTGTTCCTTACATGTTGTTCTGTATGTTGCAGATATCAGCGTGGACCATCCTGACGAGAAGTCCGTCATCACCTACGTGGTGACCTACTATCACTACTTTTCCAAGATGAAAGCTCTGAAGGTGGAGGGCAAACGCATCGGAAAGGTCAGTGACAGATTCACAGACCAACACGCTGCTGTACACTTTCAAGATCATCAGCATGACATCCAGACAAAAGCAGATTTAGTCGTGAAAGTTTAATGGATCTGTTTTCAGAGGGGTGTCTGCGTTCACCACATCAATATGAGATGCTTCTGTTCACATCCAGGCATTAATTATTAATGTGATCTCACGGATCCTTCAAACACGAGACAGAACATGAAGCGTTTTCTGCCAATCACATAAACAAGTGGAGATCGGTCATCTTTGATTGGCTGCATTGCACTGGCAGGTGAAAACAGTTTCAACGGAAAGGTTTGACTTCCAGGGACAGACAGTAGCATTTCAGCAAAAGAACATTTAAATCTGTAAAGGTGAACAGCTGAACATCCTCAGATCTGAAGGCGAATGTGATGTCATGTTCATGTGACATCCATCCATCCAGAGCTCAGAGGGAATCTGTCTGATAAAGGTGACAGGACACGTCTCGTTTGTTTGTTCAGGTGTTGGATAATGCCATCGAGACGGAGAAGATGATCGAGAAGTACGAGTCTCTGGCCTCAGACCTGCTGGAGTGGATCGAACAAACCATCATCATCCTCAACAACAGGAAGTTCGCCAACTCGCTGGTTGGAGTCCAGCAGCAGCTTCAGGCCTTCAACACCTACAGAACCGTGGAGAAACCTCCAAAGTCAGTCAGAACCTTTACCTTCAGTCAACCTTCTCCATCCTGTCTGCTCTTCACTCTCCTCATCCTCGCCCACCTTTGTCCTTTTTCAGTCTGAAGGGACAGATGAAATAAGTTAGTCTGTTGTCCACAGCAAGATATCTGGACACCTACAAGCCTGATTTTGGTTAAATTTTCCCTCAATATTTATCAACCCAGCAGTGTTTCCTTTAATGCCTCATCACCCTTAAAGCCAGAGGCAACTTAAACAACCACATCTCAAGTTTCCATCTGAATATCCTCACTGGGGGGCGACTGAGACCCTGCTGTCTCCCGAGTCTTCAGTAACTCTGGAGGTCTGTTTCCAGCCTCCTGGTTCTTTCGCTCATTTTTCTGTCTGAGCTGTAAAAGGTGTTCGTGGATAAAACCAGAAACAGACTCGGTGAATAAACAATGACATCCATCAATCATGTGACTAACCGTCACTGATCTGAACACATCAGATCTGTGTGGAGGAGGATGATGAGGAAGAGGCTGTGACCTTCCTCACATGAACACATGAAACTAACAGAAATGTCTGATCCCCATCATGTCATTTCATCAGCATCTGCCCATAAACCCCTGAACGCCTCCTCTGCCTCCCTCTTACTTCTTTCTTCAGGTTCACAGAGAAGGGAAACCTGGAGGTTCTTCTCTTCACCATCCAGAGTAAGATGAGAGCCAACAACCAGAAGGTCTACATGCCCCGAGAGGGAAAACTCATCTCAGACATTAACAAGGTTAGAAAACAGCAGCTCTGGGATTCAGGAAGCAGAGTTAATTATCATTTCTGTCTTAGAAAACGTGCTGATTTCACTGACAAACACTGAGAGTTTCTGTTTGACAGGATTCTTATCTGAGTCTTAAACATTAATCAATAAGATCGTTTTAGAAGCATTTTTACAGCTGAGAGATGAACTGAAATCAGCTTCTGTGGTTTAATTCACAGCTTTAGAGTTCAGGGTTCAATCTTGTTGATCAACCGATTGATCAATGATTCTCGCGAAAAAATGTCAAAGTTTTCTGTTTGCAGCTTCCTTTTCTATCAGCTGTGAATGTTGAACCTGAAACATTTCAGTACATTTACGTTTCATCATCTGACTCTTCAGTGTTTCTGCCTGTTCAGCCAACAGATGCTGCTTCAGATCTCAACTCAAGTGTTGTTCACTATTCACAAATGCTGAAAACTGAACTTAATAACATTTGATTAGAAATTCAAAAGAAGTTGACTGAGTTCAGTCTAAATTAAAAGTTTTCAGACCTGAGCCCAGACTCATAGGCTCAAGCTCAGGAAAATCAGCTTGAATCCTGGAAGTCTTCAACTGTAAAGTTAATGTAGACACAAGAACTTTGTGTGGAAGTGTGTGATGATGATGGTGATGATGACGGTGATGATGGTGGTGATGATGGCGGTGATGATGACGATGATGATGTTGGTCCGTCAGGCCTGGGAACGACTGGAGAAGGCTGAGCATGAAAGGGAGCTGGCTCTGAGGACGGAGCTGATTCGTCAGGAGAAACTGGAACAACTTGCCAGACGCTTTGACCGCAAGGCGGCCATGAGAGAGACCTGGCTCAGCGAAAACCAGAGGCTGGTGTCACAGGTATCCATCACACAGCATTCAGATCTGCTCTGTAGATCACCTGTCCTGTTCCTCAGACACACCTTCCATAACAACTCGCTGGGTTCATCCCCCAGCGGGTCCAGAAGCACAACATCAGGAGCAAACCATACAGCTGTCCTCATGAATCAGAGATCAAGGAACACCACACATAATGCACACACAACTTCCTACTGGATTATGTTTCCATGGACCATGATTACACCTCCTCCAAATACACTGTAGCAGAACCTCACTGGTTACCCCTCATTCGTTATTCACAAACCTGTTTCCATTGTCTCCATATTTATTTTGTTCGTCCACCAATCATAATTTCAATGCACTCACATCTGTATTAGTGTCTATATCTCCATTGATTATGGAGCAACATAGCAACATCAAACCACAACAACAGCTAACATAACCCGGTTTTGTAGCTTCCTGTGAAAATCTGTAACTGGCCTGTACTCACTGTTCTTGTCCTCCTCATGTTGTTCTCTCAGTGTCTTGTGTATATATATTATATATAATATTTCTTGGTTTCATGGATCTATTGTTGCCTCCTTTTTCTCTCCAGGACAACTTTGGTTTTGACCTTCAGGCCGTCGAGGCGGCCACCAAGAAGCATGAGGCAATTGAGACGGACATCGCAGCATACGAGGAGCGTGTCCAAGCTGTGGTTGCTGTGGCGAAGGAGCTGGAGATTGAGCACTACCATGACATCAAACGCATCACAGCCAGGAAGGACAATGTGATCCGGCTGTGGGAGTACCTGCTGGAGCTGCTGAAGGCCCGCAGACAGAGACTGGAGATGAACCTGGGCCTGCAGAGAGTCTTCCAGGAGATGCTCTACATTATGGACTGGATGGACGAGATGAAGGTATACAACAACAACAACAAATCCTAACCCAACATGATAGATATTAGGCTCAGATTAGAAGATGGACATCAGTTCAATTTCTGTTCATCTAGTACAGAGGTAGGTCCAGAACATGTTCAGCTCAAACACTGAAAACAAACGGTAACTGTAAGTTCCTTGTAGCGAAGCTGTTCTTCTCTTTGACTTCAAACAGGAAGCTGATCATTGCTATTCTGACTGTTGGTTCTCTCTGTCTGTCTGTCTGTCTGTCTGTCTGTCTGTCTGTCTGTCTGTCTGTCTGTCTGTGGTTTCCAGATGTTGTTGCTCTCTCAGGATTATGGGAAGCATCTGTTAGGTGTGGAGGATCTGCTGCAGAAACACGCTCTGGTGGAGGCTGACATCGCCATCCAGGCCGATAGGGTGAAGGCAGTCTCCACAAACGCCAGCAAGTACTCTGCCAATGACGGTGAGCACCGTCCTTCTGTCTTAAATATTTTGTTTTTTAAGGGGTTCTTGCAGATTCATTGTGTGCTTTTATTGTAGGGACACTAGTTTGGGATTTTACTTGGATGAGACTGACTAGTGAAAGCTTCTTTCTTTAGTGGTAGCAGTCTGCAGTCTAAATTACTTCAAACCTTAAACTTGATAAATAACAGAATCTTCCTGTCCAGGCTACAAGCCCTGCGACCCTCAGGTCATCCTGGACCGGGTTTCCCACCTGGAGTTCTGCTATCAGGAGTTGACCCAGCTGGCTGCCGAGCGTCGCGCCCGTCTGGAAGAGTCCCGCCGTCTCTGGAAATTCTTCTGGGAGATGGCCGAGGAGGAGGGCTGGATCCGTGAGAAGGAGCAGATCTTATCCTCTGTTGAGCATGGCAAGGACCTGACAGGGGCACTGCGCCTCCTCAGTCAGCAACGCGCCCTTGAGGATGAGATGAGTGGTAGGGCCGGCCATCTCCAGCACACCATCGCAGAGGGCCAGGCCATGGTAGAGGCCGGCCACTTTGCTGCCACCAAGATCCAGGAGCGTATTGCTGACTTGCAGGCTCAGTGGGTGGCACTGGAGCGTCTGGCAGCAGCAAGGAAGAAGAGGCTAGAGGAGGCTTTGGCGCTGCACCAGTTCCAGGCTGACGCAGATGATGTTGATGCCTGGACACTGGACGCCCTGCGCATTGTCTCCAGTGGAGAGACGGGCCATGACGAATTCTCCACCCAGGCTCTGGTCAGGAAGCACAAGGATGCAGCAGCAGAGGTGGCCAGCTACCGTCCAGTCATCGACTCACTCCATGAGCAGGCCACCTCCCTTCCTAAAGAGGAGACCGAATCAGAGGAGGTGCGTGGTCGCCTAGCCGGCATCGAGGAACGCTACAAGGAGGTGGCAGAACTGACAAAGCTGAGGAAGCAGGCACTGCAGGATGCTCTGGCGCTCTACAAAATGTTCAGTGAGGCCAATGCTTGTGAGGTTTGGATTGATGAGAAGGAGCAGTGGTTGAACAGCATGGAGATCCCAGAAAAACTGGAGGACCTGGAGGTCATACAGCACAGGTAGGACTGCAAGATGCTGCATATGTGCTTGTTATTGTACACGTTCTTCTAGCCAGAGCTGCATTCATGTGGACTGTGTCATTGGCAGGTTTGAGAGTCTTGAGCCAGAGATGAACAACCAGGCATCTCGTGTTGCTGTAGTAAACCAGATTGCCCGCCAGCTGATGCACAATGGTCACCCGAGCGAAAAGGACATCAAGACTCAGCAGGACAAACTCAACAACAGGTACAAACAGGTGTAACATGTAACAGCTAGCTTGTGTGTTTTGTGAATGGAAAAACAAAAACATTATAAAGATGCAATGTAGTCCATTTGTCCTCAGTGTAAACACCTTGAAACTGTCGGTGTGATTGTACCTGTAGACTGTGATGATCCTCTCCTGTACTTCTAGGTGGAGCCAGTTCCGTGATCTGGTGGACCAGAAGAAGGAGTCCCTGAACTCAGCTCTGGGAGTACAGAACTACCACCTTGACTGCAATGAGACCAAGTCTTGGATCAAAGAGAAGACCAAAGTCATTGAGTCCACCCAGGAGCTGGGGAACGACCTCACTGGGGTCATGGCCCTGCAGCGTAAACTGACTGGTATGGAGCGTGACCTGGCCGCCATCGAGGACAAACTGGGTGATCTGAGAGGTGAGGCCCAACGGCTGGCAGAGGAGCACCCTGACCAGGCCAAGGCCATCACCGGCCGCCTGGCTGAGATCACCGCAGTCTGGGAGGAAATGAAAAACACTCTGAAGAACCGTGAGGAGTCTCTAGGCGAGGCCAGGAAGCTGCAGCAGTTCCTGCGCGAGCTGGATGACTTCCAGTCCTGGCTGTCTCGCACTCAGACAGCCATCGCCTCTGAGGACATGCCCAACACACTGGCTGAGGCAGAGAAGCTCATGGCCCAGCACGAAGGCATCAAGAACGAGATCCAGAACTACGAGGAGGACTACCAGAAGATGCGGGACATGGGGGAGATGGTGACGCAGGGCCAGACAGACGCGCAGCACATGTTCCTGCGACAGAGGCTGCAGGCGCTCGACACCGGCTGGAATGAACTGCACAAGATGTGGGAGAACCGCCAGAACCTGCTGTCCCAGTCCCACGCTTACCAGCTGTTCCTCAGGGACACCAAGCAGGCAGAAGCCTTCCT
The DNA here is from genome assembly GCF_039877785.1 of Chaetodon trifascialis. Lineage (NCBI taxonomy): Eukaryota > Metazoa > Chordata > Actinopteri > Chaetodontiformes > Chaetodontidae > Chaetodon > Chaetodon trifascialis. The sequence goes on from NC_092057.1 coordinate 8,691,813, forward strand.
CAACAACCAGGTAAACATAAAAGATTCACCCCACTGCAGTGTAGTGTCTTTTACATCTTAAACACCAAGGTCATGACCCCCATGTTGTTTGAGGACTTGACCCACAATAGTAATGCAGGTTTCTCAGTGATAAATTTTCCACTGCAAACCAGGGAACTCATCTGAAAACAAACTCTGATGTTTCTGGTCTTAAAGGGAAAAGAGTATTATTTTGGGATTTATTTATCTGTCACAGGACAAGTTAGTTCCTCCAACATAATCATCCAAATCCAAACAATTCCACAATGTCTTTAAAACCTTTTTCTCAGGATTATTGCATGTTCCTGACCTCAGTGGTCCTCTGAGGACCATTACTGATGATCTCCCTGCCCCTTTATCTTTCCTGCAGTAACATCTGTACAACATGTCAACTTGGTCCACAAGATACAGATCCCAAAATCTACTGGGTTGATTGGCACAACCCTTATGATTGTAATGACCCTTAGCACAAAACTACCTGAATCAGTATGAAACCCTGTGCCCTCCCCACGCAGGAGTACGTCTTGGCTCACACTGAGATGCCCACCACTCTGGAGGGCGCCGAAGCCGCTATCAAGAAGCAGGAAGACTTCATGACCACCATGGACGCCAACGAAGACAAGATCAACGGCGTGGTCGAGGCTGGCAGGCGCCTGGCCAGCGACGGAAATATCAATGCCGAACGTATCCAGGAGAGAGTGGCCTCCATCGACGACAGGTAGACATCTGCTTCAGTTCAGACATTAGAGACTTAAAGGGACTCTGTTCACAACGAGCTTTGTTGAACAGTAAGTCCACACCGCAGCCTTAGCCTGACTGGCCTCTGTGGTCGAGAGGTATGAGTCTGGAATAAGGATGTAGTAGCTCAAACAAACTTATGAAACCACGTCATTCATCTTTGAAGCATTTGAGAAATCTGCCTCATCACAAGCTCCATTTAGTCGCTGTTATGAAGCTTTTGATCATGTCACATGATCTTCATCAGCCAATGAAGTTTGCCCAGTAATCAAGTTTGCTCAGAAACTAAAGTTGAAAAATGGGGTAAAATGAGCAAACTTCATCTGTAATGAAGATCGAGCGTTTTGATAGAAAGCTGCACAACCACTAAATAATCCATGTGGTGAAACTCAAGAATGAATCTCAGTGCTGTTAAACCTGTGAAGGTAAGTTCCAGATGAGGTAATCCTCCCTGCAGCTCAGCTCTTTTCATGCTTTCAGTGTCGTGTTTCTTCACGTTCAGCTGAAAGCTTTGTGTCAGTACTCGATGTGGTGTGACAGCTTGTGAAAACCAGGCCATTAATTTTATGTTTTGTTGTCTGGTCACACTGATGAAGGCTAATGCAAATTTCAACTTTGTGATGGAGTAAAAATATCAAACCATAGTAGATAGATGTGTGGCCCCACACCGAGGACCGCTGATGTATGTGACGATGTGTTGATGGTGTCCTCTGTGTTTCAGGCATAAGAAGAACAGGGAGGCTGCAGTGGAGCTGCTGATGAGGCTGAAGGACAACAGAGACCTGCAGAAGTTCCTGCAGGACTGTCAGGAGGTCAGTCTGTCCTCCAACACTTCAGACATCAAAACTTCACAGAGAGGTTTCAATTAAAGGCAGATGTGATCAGATGTTTCTGATGTGATGCTTGGTTTCCTTTAGAGGTCAGCAGATAGAAGAGAAATGTATGGATGACGTTCCTGCTCCCCAGAGGATGAACCCTTTAGACATTAGTAACAAACCACATTCTGTGTTTGTGTCCAGCTGTCTCTGTGGATCAATGAGAAGATGCTCACAGCTCAGGACATGACCTACGACGAGGCCAGGAACCTGCACAGCAAGTGGCTGAAGCACCAGGCCTTCATGGCTGAGCTGCAGTCCAACAAAGAGTGGCTGGACAAGATCCAGAAGGTACTGGATGGTGCTGATGTGCAGAATGCGATCTGTGTGCCAATGACAGAAACAAACTAAATGAGCACGCAGCAACTAAACTTACAGGGTAGAACATCTGATCTACCTCCAAAGAGAGGAAGCAGGACAGAGTGAACACTCACTGATGAATGAGTGAATTTAAAGTATAGTTTGTGTGTGTCCTCTGAACTAACAGACACCCTGAGACAAGCTGACAGACATGATAGAGAACAATATGAAACCAGGACTAGAAGCTAAAAGCTAAAGCTTCAGAACTGGTGAGAATTCTTTGTGGGTTTGTTAATAAATGATAACATTGATTACTATTACTAATAACTGATATCAGGTAGCTGAAGCTCATGTGGTAACAAATGGTCAGCTTATTAGCAACCAGAAAGTTCATTAAAACATCAAATTTAAAGTCTATTAAATCACCACAACACTCTTTAAATCTCTACCAAGTGTTAGCATCAAGGAGAAATAAATGGAAACAGCAAATTAACACATCAGTTGATTAGCAGGTGATGTAAAATATATTGATCAACTCAGGTTTAAATAGCTTATGTCACATATTGTGGACTGCAGGACGGCATGCTGCTGGTGTCAGAGAAGCCAGAGACGGAGGCGGTGGTGAAGGAGAAGCTGTCGGCGCTCCACGCCATGTGGGAGGAGTTAGAGTCTACCACGCAAATCAAGGCTCAGTGTCTGTTCGACGCCAACAAGGCCGAGCTGTTCACACAGAGCTGCGCTGACCTTGACAAATGGATGGGAGGCCTGGAGGGTCAGATCCAATCTGACGACTACGGCAAAGACCTGACCTCCGTCAACATCCTGCTCAAGAAACAGCAGGTACAAGGATGGTAGTACTGCAGTCGTCAAAGAAGTTTTAGTACTAGCAGGATTTCCATCCACTGCTTTAGTCTTCTACTGCACTACGTTTATGTTACAATATTACATAAACTGTGTATAAAGTACAGTATAAAATACTGCTGTAATGCCTCAGAGAGTCCTGTTAACTGATGATTCTTCTGTACTTTTTTGGTCACATTTTAAAATCAGGACTTTTACTGTAATGGAGTATTTTTATACTCAGTTAATAATACAGGATACAGCACTCAAGTACTTTAAATGTAGCTGTACCAGTATAGTAGTAGTGTTTGTTGTAGTATAAGCACAAATATCAGAAAGGGTGGTAGCTGTACCTGTAGTAGTAATAAGCAGTAGTGGTAGCCGCTGTGGTATAAGCCTCAATCTGACTGCACCCGCTGTAGTAGTAGTAGTAGTAGTAGTAGTAGTATCAGTAGTTCAGTATCATGAGTCTGACTTCTCGCCCACAGATGCTGGAGAACCAGGTGGAGGTGCGTCAGCGGGAGGTGGTTGAGCTGCAGAGCCAGGTGAAGGCGCTCGGTCAGGAGGTGAAGGACACCGACGAGGTGGACGGGCGGAGGCAGCTGGTGGAGATGAAGTTCCAGGAGCTGCTGGAGCCGCTGCGACGCCGCAGGAACTTCCTGGTGGCGTCCAGAGAAGTTCACCAGTTCAACCGCGACATCGAGGACGAGATCGTACGTAAAAGTGATGCCAAGACTAAAAGTGATCCCGAGACTAAAACTGATCCAGAGACTAAATCTGATCCACAGAGTAAAACTGATTCTGAGACTAAAACTGAGCCTTAGACTAAAACTGATACCAAGAGTAAAACTGACCCCAAGACTAAAGCTGATCCAGAGACTAAAGCCGATCCTGAAACTAAAACTGATTCCGAGACTAAATCTGTTCCTTAGACTAAAACTGATACCAAGACTAAAGCTGATCCCGAGACTAAAACTGATCCTGAGACTGAAACTGATCCACAGAGTAAAACTCATCCTGAGACTAAAACTGACCCCAAGACTTAAACTGATCCCGAGACTGAAACTGATACCAAGAGTAAAACTGACCCCGAGACTAAAACTGATCCAGAGAATCAATGTGTTTTTCTTCTTCTGTGCTTTATTTCCAGCATGTTCTCTTGCTCGACGTCTTTGTGGTTTAAGGATAAAAAAAAAGCCCTTTTCGATCATCAGTACATAAATGATAAAGTTTGTCCAGCTTTGAATCTTACAAACAAACTTAGTCCAGGTCTTTAAGTCTCTGGTCAGCGGTGGACAGTTGACGAGCTAAAACTTTAAATCAGATCTGATCAGATGATCATGTTGACTGAGGTTCAGTCAATCGGACCTTCTGATTTCTGATGGTCTTTGATGGTTTTGAGTTTTGAGGGTCGTCACTGAATCCAAGACAAAGACAGTACCTCTGTCCTCCATCACTGTGAGATGCAGGGTTACAGCTGCTGATCATAGGCTCAAACAAAAATCTGTCCTTCACAGTGTTTGACTGTGACACCGCAGCGACGGAGGTGACATTAATCAGACAGGATTGCTCTGTAGCACCACCATCAGGAGACTTGTTTTGTTCACAGAAGTCAGTGGGTGTTCAGACTCGGTTTCTCAGTGTGTTTCTGCTGTTTTTTCTCCAGCTGTGGGTTCAGGAGAGAATGGCTGTGGCCACCTCCACCGACCACGGACACAACCTGCAGACCGTCCAGCTGCTCATCAAGAAGAACCAGGTGAGAGAATGTCAGCTGTCAGAGCTCAGGTGCCAGAGGAATAAAGGATGGGAGTCCAGTTGAAGGTTTTGGGTCTGATCGGTCTGTTCGGTGGATGCTTGTCCTCTTCCTCCTCAGACTCTGCAGAAGGAGATTCAGGGTCATCAGCCTCGCATCGACGACATCCTGGAGCGCAGCAAGACCCTCCTGAAGGACGAGTCCTCCAGCGCAGATGTCATCCGGCAGCGACTGGCTGACCTGCGGGAACTGTGGGGGCAGCTGATGGAGGAGGCGGAGCGACGCCACAGCCGGCTAGAGGAGGCACACAAAGCCCAGCAGTACTACTTCGATGCTGCTGAGGCCGAAGCCTGGATGAGCGAGCAGGAGCTCTACATGATGTCAGAGGAGAAGGCCAAGGTGGGTTGAGTCAAACTCTGACCGCTCTGCTGAGGACGCTTTCTATTCTCTGCCTGAAACAATGTCTTCATACTCTCACTGGTGGTCACATCAGCGACATCAGTTCCTACTTTTTATCAGGCCACCATAAACTGTTCTGTGTCTGTTTTGATCAGGACGAGCCGAGCGCCATCACCATGCAGAAGAAGCATCAGATCGTGGAGCAGGCGGTGGAGGACTACGCTGAGACCGTCCACCAGCTGTCCAAGACCAGCAGAGGACTGGTGGCTGACGGACACCCTGAGAGGTGCACGTCTTCATTTCTTCTGTCATTTGAGTTGTTCTCACCGTCATTTGTCTTGCTGGATGAAGCAGTGACCCTCAGGAACTGTGGACCTCCCTCACACCTGCACCAAGCCAGTCCAGTCCAGTTTCTGTCATTATCATAGTAACAGGAGTGTGTGTGTGTGTTTGTGTGTGTGTCAGTGAGCGTATCAGCATGCGGCAGTCTCAGGTGGATAAGCTTTACGCTGGCTTGAAGGACCTGTCAGAGGAGAGGCGGGGAAAACTGGAGGAGAGGCTCCACCTGTTCCAACTGAACCGGGAGGTGGACGACCTCGAGCAGTGGATCGCCGAGCGGGAGGTGGTCGCCGGGTCGCACGAGCTGGGACAGGACTACGAACACGTTACTGTACGTTACTGGGAGTACTGCCACTGTTACTGTTGGTACTACTGCTGACTGACAGGGAGGCCGCTGCTGACTCACATGACCGTTACAGACACGTCACTGTATGTTACGTTACGTTATGTTACAACTGTCCAATCAGCCACCATCAGCCTAACAACCTGCAATGGCCAATCACTGAACTGCTCTACTTGAATACTATAATATTACTACTCTTTCAGACTCAGAGAGGTGGTAGTCATACTACCATGATAACAGAGGGTATTACAACTTAATGTATTATTATATTTAACACCTGCCCTCTGACCTGTCGCTCTGCACTCAGATGTTGCAGGAACGTTTCCGGGAGTTTGCTCGGGACACCGGGAACATCGGTCAGGAGCGCGTGGACACCGTCAACCGGCTGGCAGACGAGCTGATCAACACTGGTCACAGTGATGCGGCGACCGTGGCAGAGTGGAAGGACGGGCTGAATGAGGCCTGGGCAGACCTGCTGGAGCTCATCGACACCCGGACGCAGATCCTCGCCGCCTCTTTCGAGCTTCATAAATTCTACCATGATGCCAAGGAGATCCTGGGACGTATCCTGGACAAGCAGAAGAAGCTGCCGGAGGAGGTCGGCCGCGACCAGAACACGGTGGAGACGCTGCAGAGGATGCACACCACCTTCGAACATGACATCCAGGCTTTGGGAACACAGGTCAGTCGCACCGAACCTGCTTTATGGGGACGCACTGGGTTATAGAGGTTTGCAGATAAAGGTGTGCAGAAACTTACCTGCAGTTCAGTCCTGGTCATCTACGACCGTGAAAATTTGGAATAAAATGATTTCAGCTGAACTTCTGTCAGCATGAAGTCTTTTCCTGTCCTAAACCTGCTGACTTGACATGAGCTCGTATAAACAATCCACTGTAACATGATCCCATTGGTTCCACGCAGTGAACTCTGTGAACAACCTTTGACCTTTGTCCCGCAGGTGAGGCAGCTGCAGGAGGACGCGGTGCGCCTCCAGTCGGCGTATGCCGGAGACAAAGCTGACGACATCCAGCGGAGGGAGAGCGAGGTGCTGGAGGCCTGGAGGAGTCTCCTGGAGGCCTGTGACGGACGCAGGGTCCGGCTCCTCGACACCGGAGACAAGTTCAGGTTTTTCAGCATGGTCCGAGATCTGATGCTGTGGATGGAGGACGTGATCCGGCTCATCGAGGCCCAGGAGAACCCCAGGTACGCAGAGCGTTCCGCTGTCTGCGAGACGTCAGTAGCAGCCGTAGCAGCTGTAATAAACGTGTGTCTCCTCGTGTGTTCAGAGACGTGTCGTCGGTGGAGCTGCTGATGAACAACCATCAAGGCATCAAGGCCGAGATCGACGCCCGAAACGACAGCTTCACCGCCTGCATCGAGCTGGGCAAAGCCCTGCTGGCCAGAAAACACTATGCGTCCGAGGAGGTGAGTCGTCAGGGCCAGACCTGAAGGTTCAAGAGTGATGTCAGAATATTTTATGAAAATGAAAAAATGTTGTGGTATACTGAGACAGCTGGAGGAAGCAGAGCAGCGTCTGTGGCCTGATACTCCACAGAAACCCATCAAATCCACTGTGAGTCCAGGTTTCCACTGACTGACTGTTTGTGTCTGTGAGCAGATCAAAGAGAAGCTTCTGCAGCTCACCGACAAGAGGAAAGAGATGATTGACAAGTGGGAGGATCGATGGGAGTGGCTACGGCTCAGTAAGTTTCACACACATCCTCTGCTGTTCTGTTCTGCATGAAACTCTGATTGGATGCTGCAGCGATGAGTCAGCGCTGATGAAGGCTCCTCGGGCTCTCGTCGCCCTTTAATGAAGCCGACTGAGCTTCCTGTTAAACCACTGACTCTGACCAATCAGGAAACGCTGCAGGTGGTTGAGTCACATGGACTCATCGGGACAGATGGACAGTGGACGCTCACAGGACGCTTCGTTTAAAACGTCCTCTGAACGCTCGCATTAACATCTGTGCTTCTATGCTGCCGTCTTTGTGTGAGTGAGCATGAATGGCTGAATGAGGCGGCTGTGAGGCACGAACACAGATTCTGGAGTCAGGACTCTGGATTCAGGATTCTGGATTCTGGATTCTGGATTCAGGATTCAGGACTCCAGATTCTGGATTCTGGATTCAGGACTCCAGATTCTGGATTCAGGACTCTGGATTTGGATTCTGGATTCCGGATTCTGGATTCTGTGTCTGCAGACTGCTTCAGGCTCTGCTGGGTCTCCAGTAGAGCCTGAAGCACACATCTAGATTCAAACCGGACCCACTCTCACTGTCAGCACACAGGCTCAGTTCACAACAAAGAGCAAACAGACGACAACATCTCTTCTTCACGATCGTCTGCACAGACTGACAGGAAGTAACAAATCGATAAGAAATCAATTATGAAAAAATCAATAAGAAATGAACAAGAGCTGGAATTTCAAACTGCCTCAAACAGACTAAAGCAGGCTGGGAATGAGCTGCACGGTCACATGCTGGAAGGACTTCTTCCTTGTCTTCCTCTTCTCCTTTTTCTTCTTCTTCTCCTTCTTGTTCTTCTTCTCCTCCTTCTCGTCCTTCTTCTCCTTCTTCTTCTTTGCTGTCGTTTGCTCTGATGTCACTGAAGCTCATTGACAGACTGATCATTTGAAGAACTGTGTTGTTGTGAGTTTGCCTTCATTGTTGAAGTAATGGTGGTCTGATTCTGTCCCCCTTCAGTCCTGGAGGTGCACCAGTTCTCCCGGGATGCGGGCGTGGCCGAGGCCTGGCTGCTGGGCCAGGAGCCCTATCTGTCCAGCAGGGAGATGGGTCAGAGCGTGGATGAGGTGGAGAAGCTCATCAAACGCCACGAGGCCTTCGAGAAGTCCGCCGCCACCTGGGAGGAGCGCTTCTCTGCTCTGGAGAGGCTGACTACGGTGAGTGGAGGGGGACAAAAACCACATGCTCGAACACGTCAGCTTTTCCAGGATCATCTCTGTTTTTAGAATGTGTGAAGTGTTTAATGTTTCCCTCTAGCCAATCACAGCTGTCCATGTGTCTGTCCATCTTCCAGTTGGAGCTGCTGGAGGTGCGGAGGCAGCAGGAGGAGGAGGAGAGGATGAGGAAGCCTCCGTCTCCAGAGCCGCCTGTCATTCAGCAGGAGGAGTGTCAACAGCAGAGGTGAAACTTGAGACACATCTGTCTCGTTCACTTCAATGCAGTCAGTTTGATGGCAGCAGCAGCATCTAGTGGATGCGAGAGGAACTGCAGCTCTGACCGACAGAACTGTGGGTTTTAAGTGAAACAGTGAAGTAACTGACTGCTTGTGTGTCTCTGCAGTGGAGTCATTGCTCAGAACGGACTGCCATCAGACCAGGACTCTCCTCGGGTCAGTCCTCTTCATGTCCTTTCATTAAAAAGCTGTTGATTTCAGTGTTGTTTGTAGACTCCGGACTCATTCATTCATTCATTCATTCATTCATTTATTCTCATGTCAGGTGAGTCCGTCTGTGGCTCAGTGACTTTTAATGAGAATCAAACAGATTGATGTGATTGCGTGTTTTCAGTCGACGTGTTTTCAGACTCATCAGTTCAGAGACTTCAGGTCTGTAGTGAAGCAGATACATGAAGTCTCATCTCAGATAATGAATCACATGCTTCTGACCTGCCGTCCTGATTCTGTTAAGTTACTAATAAAAACTGTCCTCAGTGTCCATCAAATATTCGCTCATTTCTCCTCTGAAACAACCCATTTAGGACGGAGTGGACGTTGCAGATCTGGTCAACGGTGTAGCCGAGCGGAGCTCCAAGGAGCCGAGTCCCGGCGCCTCGCCAACCTCCGGCAGGAAGAGTAAGACCAGCCAGTCATCCACGCTGCCCTCCAAGAACCAGGACTCATCCTCGCAGCTCGAGGGACTCCTGCACCGCAAACATGAGTGGGAGGGGCACAACAAGAAGGCCTCCAACAGGTAATGCAAAGATCCTTTGCTGCAGGGAGGTCTCGCTTCTCTGGAAAATGTTTCTCTGTTCATCACGTGATCCTGCTGCTCTGTGATTGGCAGATCGTGGCACAACGTGTACTGTGTCATCAACAACCAGGAAATGGGTTTCTATAAAGACAGCAAGGCGGCGGCTCAGGGAGTCCCGTACCACAACGAGTTACCCGTCAGCCTGAAGGAGGCGGCGTGTGACGTGGCTTCAGACTACAAGAAGAAGAAACATGTCTTCAAACTCAGGTAATCACAATTTACCTTTTCCTCAACATGCAGAGTAAACTTTAAATGTGGGAAAGAGTAAATATTTAATCTGGATTAAGGCTGAGCCCGGAATCAAACTGGTCCCCTCTTAGTAAGATGTGGTTGACCAGGCTGGACCTTTAGTCTGAGACCACCTGAGCAGGTCTCAGTCCATGTCCTGGTGAACCTGATTCTGGTTCTGTTGGTTGTGGTGTGAACACAAAGCAGACATTTGAAAACCACACAGTCTACCTGCTGATCAGCTGTTTGCTCTGACAGACCTAAAGCTGAATGAGCTGATAGGTGCTCGGCTGCATCACTGACCCTCCAGCATCGGTCCTGACTTCAGTCTCTTCTTCTTTTGTTTCAGAGTTGCTGATGGAAACGAGTACCTGTTCCAAGCCAAAGACGAGGTAAGTTTGGATTTGTGTTCGGTTTATTCAGATTAAAGTCAAACTGTCGAGTTTCTGCCGTCTGTAGACTTTCACTCATCGGGAGATTTGAGTTTTCCTCCTCAGCCGCTCTCTGACCCGTTTTGCCCCCCGCAGGAGGAGATGAGCACCTGGATCCAGGCCATCCTGAATGCCAGCGCCGACTGCTGCGACGTGCAGGGCAGCAACCCCGGCACGCCGGCGTCTGGGCGTGCTCAGACGCTGCCGGCCGCCGTCACGCTCGCCACGGAGTCGAGTCCCGGCAAGAGAGAGAAGGACAAGGAGAAGGACAAGGAGAAACGCTTCAGTCTGTTCAGCAAGAAGAAACAGTAGAGCAGGAAGCAGGCTTTGGTGAAACTGAGTCAACAGCTATGACGTAGGAAACATCGTATTTAGCTTCTTTAAAACGTAGAACTTCTCATTTCCCGCCTCCGGCTGAACATGAAAGAACTGGAATCTGCTTCAGAGCGCGAGTCCACAGTTTAACATCACCTCGCTCCGATAAGACCTTCGTAAAGTCTGACTCGCTTTTCAGCCACGAAACCTCCGGCAGCCCGAAAAACGTCTGCAGACAAAAAAAGGCAGAAACACAAAGTGACAGTTTCCAATCAGATCGATTTGAATTTGGTGAGAAATAATTCAGACGTTAACGTCTCTGATGTCTAAATCTTGAAATGTTTCAATCAGATTTTTGCTTTTGGAGGATTTACAGACATTTAAAATGAATGATTTCTTTAACCTGGTGGAGACATCACTCATGATGTCACTGCTGAACAGCCAATGACGGAGGCCGGTGGCTGAGAAGGTCAGAGAGCAGCAGGAAGCTGATGAAGTTTCACCAAAGTGTGGCGTCTGGTGGTTTTCGTATTTGTTCTCAATGCAGTTTTGTTTTTCTTTCTTTTTGTTCCGCTTTTCCTCGTGTGGTTGTCCACGCTTGGGACGAACGCTGTGCCTGAGAGCGAGACTGGCAGCCATTTTGGTTTATACGTTGTGATGTAACAGAGAAGCCGGCACTCTGACATTAAATGAAGGTTTCGTCACAGCGTCTAGATTCAAACCAGACCCGCTCTCACTGTCGTTTGTCCATTTGTTTGCCAGCTCGTCAACGATGACCTGCTGTTACGTCACGGCGTCTAAACCGAAGCCACTGCTGCCACCTCTCCGGCGCTGTCGTGGTGACGTCAGCAGGAACCACATGTCTGTTTTTCTTTGTTGTTTTTTCAAGATTGTTTAACTTTTATTTTTCTGCAGTTTTTGTTATTTTTCTACTGTGGAGTGTTTTTCAAACAGGTCTGAGTTATTTCCTCAATTTTGTGAGGTGTCTTAAAGACAACCTACATTCTTCTTCTGCCATTGAGAAATTGGACCAATAGTGCATTTTGTTTGATTTTTGTTTTTTTGCTTTTTTTGTCCTCTGATGGTCTGCAGCCGTTTTCTTTCCGTCTTAAAAACAGCTAATCACCTTGGAGGAGGTGTACGATGTAGAAATGTCCACCTGCATGCTTCGTCAAACACTCACCTGAAAAACCGAAAGCCTCTTGGGTTTTTATCCTTTCCTTTGTGCTCCTTCGGTTTGGCTCCCTCTCATACAGAAACCGAACATCGATATGTACAATAAACACTGGAAGCGTCCATGTTCCGGTAGACGTCCGTCACGTTCGGCAGACGGAGGTCGCTTGCTTGTCGTCGGCTCTTCGCACCGCGCTGCGTTCGGATTTTCTGCTCTTTGATACTCGTGTTGCTCTCGTCACTGTATATCTGTCGTACTGAACATGTATGGAAGTTCACGCCATCTTACTGCACAATCAGAACTACATCTATAGGAATGAAGAAGAAGCTGTTTGAGGCTGAATATTTAAACAGAAGTTAGACCATAAAGGCTTTTCTCATGTATGAAACTGCACCTGTAGACTCTAAAGCTCGCTCTCTCTCTCTCTCTCTCTCTTTCTCTCTCTCTCTCTCTCTCTCTCTCTCCTTCTGTCAAATATGTGCGATGTCATTAAAGCTTTTAAACTTTACACTTTTCTGTCCAATTGTCCTTTAACCACATTCACAAACATGATTATTATTGTTAATCGTCTTCTGATCAGAGCGACAGCGTGAAGCAGAAACTGTTCCAGGATCAGTTTCTGAGGATCTACTGGCAGAGATCTGATTCTGACAATCAGCAGCAGAGGTCTGTGGAGACACTGCGATCAGCTTCAGTTCATCTTTTCACAGAGTTTAAAGGTCAGCAGCCTGAACGGATCAAAGCTGGTAACAGTGTCACATGATGCTAAGGCTAGAATGGCATCAGACCATCCCGCTGGGTCTGTGGGCCAATAGGAAGAGAGCAGGTGTGTGATCTCATTCACTGCCATGGAGGTGTAAAGTGATCTGACCAGACTCAGGAAGCGTTAAAGTTCTGCCAGAGCTGTTTTTAACATGAAGAGTGAAACTTCCTGCTGAAAAAACTGTTGAAAGGTTTCATCAGAGTGGTTCTGCTCGTCAGAGGATCTCTGCAGCAGGTACATCAAGCTCCTGATTCAGACCTGATCTCAAGTCAGCTGGTCAGCCAGCTAATCTGCAGCAGATGGGACTCTAGATGAGGAATCTTCCTGCGAGCTGCTGGTTAAAACACTACACCACCCATCATGCACTGCGGGCTCCTGAGCGCACAGTGACAGCGGAGTCTGGGATTCATGAATCCGCTGCGCTCCGAGTGGATCTCCGCCAAAACCGCACCTGATCTGACGGAGGCGGGAAGCTCGCGGAGGTTAGCGCGAATGAGACCGGAATCTGGGGCATTGGACTTCAAAACAAAATCGAGCAGCTCGCCATATTTAAAGAAAGTCAGATAAATTGCCTCTAAATACACACATGAATTGTCTAAAAAATGTAACACTAATGGATATAATTAGATATAATTAATCCGATGTAATTTTATTGTCTGTCCGAACTGGGCATCGAAATAATAAAACCATTACATCCAGTTAAAATAAATGCTGTGATTCAATTTACTTGTAATCCAAATATGTGTCTTTGTACTAATACTCCTATTGAAAACTATAATAAATAAATAAAGGTAATTATTTGCATTGTTAAAAAGGTTCAGAAAAAAGGCGCTTCCAGTAATTTATTTTGAAAGTCACAGAGGAAGTGGCGGTGTTACTTCTTGTGCTTTGACGCTGTCAGTGATCCCTGGGATTCCCGTTAATATTCTGACTTTCTTCATCATCCTTCTGTGTTTTCTGAACCGGACAGCCGCTGCGGGTCCCTGACGGGGTGAAGCGTTTCTTCGCCGGCCCGCAGGACCAGGTTTAGTCGGTGTCGGATGGTGGATGTTGGTTTTCTCCGGGTTTGGATGCGGACTGACGGTGATAAATCGGTGCTGTAATCTCCGGATTTCAACTGGAAACAGCGAACAGACGGCGGCAGGAATCAGCGGGGGGGTTTTCAGAGATTTCAGCCTTCAGACCCTTCGTTAGTGGAATTACCTGAAATTAACCTCAAATGTCGGTTATTTTGTCCACGGTCCTAACGGAACATCGGACAGAATAATGCAGATTAAAGCTTCATGTTTCTCCTCTGGAAGCCCGTTTTGATGTTCTTCCAGCCGGCTGCTCACACACTGACATGTGGTCCGAACAGATTATACATTTATCTTCTGCCGTGATCTTCTCAGCAAACATTAAAACCTGGAACAAAATCACCGATATTTCTTCTAATCTTCAAACTAAATTCTGGGAATGTTCCAGTCTGGGTCATTAGTTAAAAAATGATAATTAAAATTCACAGAAGGTTTTTACCAAACGTTTCTGTCACTAAAAATGCTCCTGTAGGTTCCCGTAAATGCTGTTAGCGTTGTCCTGGTCCCATTTAAAGGAACTCTGTTAGCGCTGTCCTGGTCCCATTTGAAGGACCTCTGTTAGCGCTGTCCTGGTCCCATTTGAAGGACCTCTGTTAGCGCCGTTCTGGTCTCAGTTAAAGGACCTCTGTTAGCGCCGTTCTGGTCCCATTTAAAGGACCTCTGTTAGCGCCGTTCTGGTCTCAGTTAAAGGACCTCTGTTAGGACTGTTCTGGTCACAGTTAAAGGACCTTGATTAGCGTTGTTCTGGTCTCAGTTTAAGGACCTCTGCTAACGTTGTTCTGGTCACAGCTAAAGGACCTCTATTAGCGCTGTTCTAGTTCCATTTAAAGGACCTCTGTTAGCGATGTTGAAGTTCCATTTAAAGGACCCCTGTTAGTGCTGATGTGGTCACATTTCATCGGGGGACAATGACGAGATTAAGCTGATAAAAATCTAAATATTTTAGGTATGCTAATATAACCATGAATGAAACTGTGCAGACAGATTAGGAACAATTTCATAACCTATAAAAACCATTTTGGACCATATGCAGAACCTGTTTATTTTGTTTGGGTATTGTTTAATTTATGGCAATTAAAACATTTTAGGTGCTAAAATTTGCCTGAAAATGTTCAGAAATGTTAATTTGTAATCAAACAGCAACAAAATCAAACTCTACAAAAGTATCGAGAGAACGTTTCTACCGAAAATTATTTTAATTGAAATGGTGTCATAATTTAAAAAAAAAAAAAAAATCCTACAAAATTCCTACAACTGAGGGACTTTAATGTCCAGTCATTTACTGCAAAAACTAATGAGCTCAGTTTTATATCAAAACTAAACGCGGCTGTGAAACTCCAATGGGCTTTTATTCTGTCCACAGCCATCTGTGCAGGAAGTGGCGAAGAAATAGCTTTTATTTTGTACAAGTACAAACATTGTCCAGTGTGAACTTTATGTACAATATCCCTTCTTCTCGTCAGGGTCCTTTTAACAAATCTGACTGATTCCTGATCAGCCGCTGCTGCTCTTTAGCAGTCCATCAGTATCAGCCTTCGTCGTCTTTCACCATAGATGACCTCAGTTAATCTTCATGACTTCAACTCATTTCATACTACAAAGTCTAAAAGACATATTTTTTATTGTGAACTTGTAACAGCTGTATGTTTGGAAGGTTTGCTGCTAAAATACGTACGTACGCTGATGAAATTTGACCTGTCATCTCCAAACACTCTGACTCCTCTTTAAAGGTCAAACCTGCAGAATTAAAGGGACAGTCTGACCTTCCATCAGCACCCAGAGGCTGAAGTGTTCAGACTGAAGGATGTAGCACTCTGCTAGCAGTGACGTAGCGCTGATATCAGCGTGTTCAGTTGTTTCAATCGTGAAAAACAAAAAGTACAATTTTAAACTTTGTTATGTGTTCGTGGGGCCGATGCAGTGTCAAAACAAACTTTTGCTGGGTTTTTGCTAACGTTGGTTAGCTGCCATCAGGCTGGAATTATGGAAAGTGTAGTTGGAAGCCTTTAAAGAGACTGCCATGATGGCCGCCAGCTACCATCAGCGTTAGGACGCACCCGCTTTGGATGGACAGGGATACGACTGTTTTTGTGTCCGTACAGGAGAGATTTATTGTAGCAGATGCTACATCACCATCGCATGGGACGAACCTGTTCAGAGCTCGTCAGACTTCCTGGTTTAACCAAGAAGACGTTCTTTTTTTTCTTGGTGGATCTTTAATGTTTTAAGCCAACATGTCGGACAAGACAGCGCCACGCTGCCAGCTGAGGCTGGAGTGGATCCACGGATACAGAGGTCACCAGTGTCGCAATAACCTGTACTACACCGCGGGAAAAGAGGTGGTGTACTTTGTGGCCGGGGTAGGCGTGGTCTACAACACCCGAGAACACACCCAGAAGTTCTACCTGGGACACAACGATGACATCATCAGGTAAGGAGCTGCAGGAAGTTGTGTCAATCTAACAAGCAGCCAATCGTGTTTTCAGCTCGGAAAAGGTAGAAGGTACCACTGTGTTTGTCTGCTCGTCACGCTAATGTAGCATGAGATAAGATGAGACAAATCACAGCAGCTGGTGGACTCATCAGGATACAAGATGAACAACTTCTATAAAATATCTGGTTCTTCAACAAGAAGTCAAGTACACATAGTAAATATACAGTAAATACACATTAAATACACACAGTTGATAGAAATCTGAATCTAATTGTTTCTCATCACCTGGTTGATTGATGAGCAGGAGAGCAGGTTTCTATGGAAACACCAGATGAGCACACACACACACACACACACACACACACACACACACACACACACACACACACTCGGTATGGCAGATGCTGCAGATATTGCTTCAGGCTCACCTGCAGGTCTCTGTGTGACCCAGTTCAGTCAGAGACGTCCTCGCAGAGACCAGTTCAGTCAGAGACGTCCACGCAGAGACCAGTTGGACAGCAGCAGATGGTCTCACACTGTTTGACTCCAGCATCAGTTCATCAGTCCATAAACATACTGTTTGTCTTCTCTTCAGTGCAATAGGACAGTAACAGTACAAACAACAGGACAAACAATAATACAAACAGTAGGACAAACAATAATACAAACAATAGGACAAACAACAGTACAAACAGTAGGACAAACAATAATACAAACAATAATACAACGGTGTATTATCCATGTTGATAACTGATACTTTTATAAACTGTACATGTACAAATACTCGTTCAGTTCCTTGATACAGCAGTATTCAGTAGAAGTACAGTTCACCATGTGACACTGGTCATGGTTTTCTCAGAAGAATATGGGCAGTAGTATTTTGTGAGCAGTAGTATTTTTGGGGCAGTAGTATTTTTATGATCTGTAAATAATGTACATATACATAGTTGATTTTTGTTCTTTAATACTTTGCTGCCTGTAATGACCTAATTTCCCCGGTGTGGGATCAATAAAGTCTTATTAAAGATAAATAATCAGCTGAGTTGTTCGAAGAGAAAACAGCAAACATTTGCCGGCTGCAGCGTCTCAGCAACTGTGGTGAAGGTGGTGGTGGTGTAGGTGGTGGCGGTGCTGGTGGAGGTGGCAAAGAATGTGGATTTCATTGAGCTTCAGACTGTTAGTGTTGAGATATCGAAGTGTCCCTGAACACAGCACAGAGAGCTCAGCTCAGCTCCATCTCATCTTCATTGCGGCACAGTGTTCGAGGCCTCCTGTGGTTCAGGTGAGCGTGAGTGAACACTGAAGCCTCACTCACTTCACGCTCCACAGTCATTGGCCAACAAATGACCAGCTGACGATTAGTGTCTGGGCGTGTTAGTGCAGGTGTTTGGGGGAGGGGGGGGTGCAGGTGGAGGTGAGCTGATAAAGGCTGCTGATGCTTTGAACACAGTCCTTCCCATCATCCTTTGCTGTGCCCTGACAAGCGTTCAGACACCTGCAGGTGATGCAGACAGCAGTGAGGTCCTCATCTCAGACTGCATCTTCAGGCAGAAAACAAAAACTGCAATTCATCATCATCATAATCATCATTATCAGCTGATCCAGCACACTGTCATGGAGATAGTTCAAGCAGCAGGCTCACTGTCTCCATGGTAACGTTGTATTTCCTGTGGACAGGACATTTAATGAGGCTAAAGACACGTTGTCTCTGTTCAGTCTTTCTCAAAGCACCGAGCCTGCAGGCAGTTTGTCTCGTCCAGACGCAGAAATGCTTCATCAGCCAATTGCAGCATGGCTCTCGTGAGGTCACACTGCCTGACGAGCTCAGAGTTTGACAGGAAGTTGAAGACATGATGAGCTCAGCAGAGGAGCAGGACGTCCTCTGGACGTGTCCGGCTTCAGACAGCGAGGACACACAGGACGTTGTGTGTGCATGGCCTGTAGGGGGCGCTCACCACATGTGACAGTGTGTGTGAAGATCTCTGAATGGTCCAGTTTAAACTGGTGTGATCCCAGTCAGACACAGAGCTGAAAAACACACTAAACATATTAAACACATTCAGTCAACGTGTTTCACATTATTCATGTCAAATATTCAATGAACTTTATTTTAAGCTGTTTTGTACAAAATGATTGTAGAAACAGATGATTTTATTTTATTTTGTGTCTTATTATTGTCTGTTATTCATAAAAAACAAGAGGAAGATGAACAGAAAGTAAACAAGAAATCTGATCTGATGCAGATTCACCAGGTTAGTCCTCACGTGTTCTCTCTCTCCTTCTTTCTCTCTCCCTCTCCCTCTCTCCCCTCTCTCTCTCTCAGTCTGGCGATCCATCCAGATAAGATCCAGGTGGCGACGGGTCAGGTGGGTAAAGACCCATTCATCTGTATCTGGGACACCTACGCCATGCAGACCATCTCCATCCTGAGGGACGTCCACACACACGGGGTGGCCTGTCTGGGCTTTGACTCTGATGGACAGGTGAGACCATGCCCCTCTCAAAGGCTTCCAAAGCTGACTGATGGAGTCAGACCTCCACAGTGTCTTTATGTCTCCATGCATGTTCATGTGTTCATGCATGTTCATGCCTTCATGTGTTCATGCATGTTCATGTGTTCATGCATGTTCATGTCTTCATGTGTCCATGTGTGTTCATGTTAGGTTACAGACCCTGACCACAGTCGGCCTCTGTTCATTGGAGACTCTGGTGGGCCCAGGATGTTGCCTTGAGGCACTCCAGCATGAAAAACTCTGCTTAGCTCCACTTACTCACCACACACACACTGAACGCCACACACACACTGACTGAACATCACACACACACTGAACACCACACACACATGGACTGCACACACATACACACTGACTGAACACCACACACACACTGACTGAACACCACACACACACTGACTGAACACGAGTGTGAGCCGTCAGTCAGGTTTATGAGCGACGGCTCGTATTGTCCAATCCTGTGGTTTGAGTGTCGTGGGGGCAGAGCCACGTGCTGGTCAGTGTGTTTGTGCCTCTAAAGTGGATCTAAGGGGTTCTGTCTGTTTCTGTCCTTTCTGTTTTGTAGCGCCTGGTGTCCGTCGGTCTGGACGCCAAGAACACGCTGTGTGTTTGGGACTGGAGGAGAGGACGGGTCCTCGCCACGGCAACCGGACACTCAGACAGAGTACGACCATTCATTCATTCATGCTGATTCTGTTAAGGTGTTTGCAACTGAAACACACTGAAAACTGATGTCCACGCTGACGTCCTGCAGTGTCCCACCTTCATGTCCTCTCTATGGAAACAAAGCTGACTTGAATACTTGCTGTTCTGCAGGTCTTTGACGTGGCCTGGGACCCTTTCCAGTCCAGCCGTCTGGTCAGTTGTGGAGTCAAACACATCAAGGTGAGTTTGACTTGATGTGAAAGTACAAAAACCATACTGTAAGATACTCACAGGTCACAGGTTACTGCAGTAAAAATATGTCATCTTCAAATAGTGATCAGTAGTCAAACAGTTTCCAGTTCATTTCCTGTCAATCCGCTGATCGATTAGTCGATTAGTCAATCAATACTTTCAGCTGCTCATTTATGACAAAACATCAGATTTGCTTAACTCTTCGTACATTTGTAAAAATCTTCACTAAAACTGTCAGATCAGTGTAATGGAGTAAAAGTACATTTTCCTCTCAGATGTGCAGTATAAATATAAAGTAGCATAAAGTGGAAATACTCTAAGACAGTACAAGTACCTCAAAACGTCCAGTGCTGGAACGTGTGTACCGCTGAGTATGATGTGCGTGTCTGTGCTGTGGTGAAGATGACGACGCTGGTCTGTCCATAGTTCTGGACTCTGTGTGGAAATGCTCTGACGCCAAAGAGAGGCGTGTTCGGGAAGACGGGCGACCTGCAGACCATCCTGTGTGTCTCTGCAGCCAAAGACGAGCTGACCTACTCTGGAGCTCTGAACGGAGACGTCTACGTGTGGAGAGGACTCACTCTGATCAGGACAGTGCAGGCCGCGCACGGGGTACACACACACACACACAGAGACACACACAGACACACACGCACACAAACACACACACACACACAGGGGCTCTAGGGGCTCTGGGTGCTCAGGGGGCTCTGGGGGCTCTGGGGGCTCTGGGGGCTCTGGGGGCTCTGGGGGCTCTGGGGGCTCTAGGGTCTCTGGGGGCTCTGGAGCTCCTGGACTGATGAAGTGTCATTTTGTCCTTTTACTTTCATGTGACGTGTTTTTCAGGCGGGGATATTCAGCATGCACTCCTGTGAGGAAGGTTTTGCCACGGGGGGACGAGACGGCTGCATCCGACTGTGGGACGTCGACTTCAAACCCATCACCAAGATCGACCTGAAGGAGGCCGAGCAGGGATACAAAGGTCTGTTTTCAGAGGCGGAGAGTGAACGTCTGAATGTCCGGGTCACTGTTCAGGACTGTTGTACAAAGTACTGTCTGGGATTATGGGCCAGGAGCTGAGGTGTGCTGGACCAGAGACCTGGACTGTATTCACGTAAATAAAGACATTTTTTGAGATTTTTTGAGAGAAGATTTCATCAAACCAAAAAAGTTTTTTTTTTAGGGTCAGTCAACAAACTTTAAAAAGTCCCACACTGCATGAAAGGATCAGTGACGCCAACGAATCTGATTAATGTGTTTGTCTACTAAGAGACAGTTACTCTGCAGCTATATGAGTCATTTATTGTTCATTTTTTAAGTGAAAAAGGCAAATCTGTGTTGACTGTGTTGAGTGTTGACTGAAGTCAGGTGCAGACGTCGCCTTAAGCTCTGGGCAGCTGGAATATATATTTATTAATAATTATTGACCTTTTGTAGACCAAAGAATTCATCAGTAAATCAAGAAAAAGTGTGAAAATAATCAGCAGATTAAAGGATGATGCTCGTAAGTGGCACACAGGTGTATTGAATGTAGAACAACTGCATCAAAGCCTGAAGATGTGTTCAGTCCAGCCAACACACTGATGGTGTCACATTTAATCTGCTGGACAAGAAAACATTCAACTTCATGTGTGAAAGGAGTGAAAGTCAGAGCTGGAACATTCAGAGACACGTCAGGTGCGTTTTCTGTTCCAGGTCTGTCGATCCGCAGCGTTTGCTGGAAGGCTGACAGGATCCTGGCGGGGACGCAGGACAGCGAGATCTTCGAGGTCATGGTCCGAGACCGGGACAAACCGGTTCTGTTGATGCAAGGTCACAGTGAGGGCGAGCTGTGGGCGCTCGACCTGCACCCCAAACAGCCGGTCGCTGTCACCGGGAGTGACGACCGCTCTGTTAGGTCGGTCTGCCACACCTCCTCCGCCGCACCACCTCCGCTGATCAGCTGACTTCAACCCTCACCTGTCTGTCTGTCTCTCTCTCTCTCAGGCTGTGGAGTCTTCCTGACCACACTCTGCTGGCTCGCTGTAACATGGAGGAATCTGTCCGCAGTGTTTCCTTCAACAACGATGGGTCTCAACTTGCTCTGGGCATGAAGGACGGATCCTTCACCGTGCTGCGTGTCAGGTGACCTCAGGGTGGTGTTGCTCGTAAACTGGTTCATCCATCCATCCATCTTCTTACTGTGATGTTTACTTGAGATGAGGAGAGGCCTGTAAGCATTAACCATTACAGGTGCTGACAAGCAGTTCTGGCCTTTGTCCAACTTTGAAATTAGAAATAGAGGGGCAACAGAGCAGTAGGTTGTTCAGGTGCAGCAGCTAATGCTAATTTTTATCAGTCCAGAACAACAACAGTATTCATTTGGATTGGTATAATGAAATCATGTTACTATTAAAATGATAGAGGATCCAGGACTGAGCTTGCTGGTACAGCCAGATGCATAGTTGCCATAGTTTGAGAGCTGTACTTTGGTGTACGCACAAAAAAATGCCTCTGGTTAGAAGAACAACATGAAAAATGATTGAAAATAACCAACTGAAATTTGTTCAAAACCTTGGATTGTTTGATTGATTGATTGATTGATTGATTGATTGATTGATTGATTGATTGATTGATTGATTGATTGATTGATTGATTGATTGATTGGTTGATTGATTGATTGATTTCTTTTTTTGAGGAACTTGAGGTAACAAACCTTTGTCTTCAGGGACATGACAGAGGTCGTTCACATCAAAGACAGGAAGGAGGTGATCCATGAACTCAAGTTTTCACCCGATGGCTCCTTCCTGGCAGTAGGATCAAATGACGGGCTGGTGGACATCTATGCCGTCGCCCAGCGTTACAAGAAGGTGGGTGAGTGCAGCCGCTCCGCATCCTTCATCACCCACCTGGACTGGTCAGTCGACAGTCGCTTCCTGCAGACCAATGACGGCGCTGGAGAACGGCTCTTCTACCGAATGCCAGGTACTGTCTGAGTCTGAGTCTCCAGTGCACTGAAACTCAAACTGTTAGCTTTGATATTATTATGTCAGAGCGATTGTAACCCCACTGTGGGACTCACCTGTCTAGACCGGAGACCTGAACTAAGACTCACCTATCTAGACTGGGGTCTTCACTTGGAACTTACCCTGTCTGAACTGGGGACTTTACTCAGGGCTTACTGTACGTATGTAGACTTGGGACCTGACTTGGGAGTTACACATCTAGACTAGAGACTTTACTTTGGATTTACCTGTCTTGATTCGGGATTTACTCATCTCCCTGATATCCCTGACCTTCTGGCCTTTTGATGTTCTCCTGTGTGCCACAGCGGGGAAGCAGGTTCCTAAAGAGGAGGCAAAGGGGATCCACTGGATGACATGGACAGGTGTTGTTGGGATGGAGGTTAATGGCATCTGGCCCAAATACTCAAACGTCACCAACGTGAACTCTGTGGACGCCAACTACAGCAGCGCCGTCCTGGTGACCGGAGATGACCTAGGCCTTGTCAAACTTTTCAGGTTCCCGTGCCTCAAGAAAGGTTGGTCTGACAAACATTCCCACAAAGAGAACTCTTCCACTCCAGGAACCCGGAAACCTTTTTAGTCACTTGTAGACTTTAGACAGAGGAACCAGGATCTGAATTCAGTTCCTGGGAGCGCTTTATGATGCAGCATTAATAACTATAGGGGCAATCTTGATTTGAGTTTTACCATTTTATGTTGAATGGTTACAAAAGCTGAAGTTGAACAGATTTGATAAGAAATAAAGGATTCATATCCGATAAAATGCTACTGACCACCAGCTCCTGTAGTCGTGCCCCCTTCTGTCTCACCTTGTAATTTCCAGATTTGTGAGTTGTTTCTGACCACTGTTGGACCAAAGTGCTTCATGATCTCCTTGTTTTTTTTTGTAATCTCTGCATGTTCTTCCTCAAACAGGAGCCAAATTCAAAAAGTACATTGGCCACTCTGCCCATGTGACAAACGTTCGCTGGTCCAACGACCTGCAGTGGGTCGTCAGCACAGGCGGTGCTGACCACGCTGTCTTCCAGTGGAGATTCCTGCCAGAGGGTGTCATGAACGGCGTCCTGGAGCCCCTCCTCCAAGGTAACACCAACAAATACTCCATCAGCATTTGTCCTAGACAAATACAGTACTGTCCAACATACTGCCCTGGACTAACACGATGAACCAATTCAAGTCAGTGTGAGGCAGCCACAGCTCAGCCCTTCCTAAAATCAGCAGTGTGTATTCACACTAAATTACAGTATGTTCTCACTAAATCAACATCTGTGACCACATAATTTGTTATCACAAATTTAGCATCTGTAAAATACCATTTCTGACTCTTTCAAACCACCATTGTTATCCCAGATCACCTATCTGTGAATACTATACATTGGGTATTGCATCTGCAAACCTCAGTAAACATGTTTATACTGTTAAGCAACTTTTTGTTATCCCTAAATGTTCCTAAACTGTTATATTTAATAGTATAATAGTAATTATAATAATAATTATCCCAGAACTCACATTTTAGATCATCTTGAATTCAACCCACTATCCCTACAAATATCTACTAACTAACTGTGCATCATTGCAGCCTGTAAATCTTAATCAGCATGTGTGAACTCTTCAGCACCATTTCTGATCCTAGAACTCTTCATCTTGAAACTCTACGCTGCTGTTAGTTAGAGATTTCTGTAAAAACTAAGTGACTCTGCACGTCACTGTACTCGTCATCACGGACGCAGAAAGCCAAACTTTGTCGTCAGATACATTTCACAGAATAAAACAAGCTGTATGTAAAGACAGAAATGCTCATAAAGTTTTGTCTTGCTCGTTGTCTTCAGAGGGTTACGCTGACTCCAACAGCGGAGAGTCGGACTCAGACGTGTCGGACGTCCCGGAGCTTGACTCGGACATCGAACAGGAAGCCCAGACCAGCTACGACCGTCAGGTGACCAGAAAGACAAGTCATATGCTGGAATTTACCTGTCTGTCTGTCTGTCTGTCTGTCTGTCTGTCTGTCTGGTTGTCTCTCTCTCCCTCTCTCTCTCTGTCTGTTTGTGGCAGGGTGGTACAGTGGGAACACTTTTGCCTCACAGCTAGAATGTCCTGGGTTCAATTCCCGCCTCGGGCACTGGGGGGGCATGTCCTCCACCATGCATTCGGTGCCTACTGCCCTTTGTCTTGAGGAAAGGGGCCTTTCTGTGTGGAGTTTGCATATTCTTCCCGTGTTCACCTCAAAAAAAAAAAACTAAAAACATGCAAGAAGATCACCACCTGGCCAAGTGGTGACAATGAGGAAGTAGGTCCCCAGGCGCTGCTGTTGGCTGCCAGCCCACCGCTCCTGGTCTGCCGCGGAGGAAGGACTTATCAGGATGGGTCAAACACGGAGGAATAATTTCACCAAATGACATGACATGTGCATGTTGTGTTCACCGATGCATGGCATGTTGTGTGGCAATTAATGAAGTATGTATCTTAATCTTAATCTTGATTTTAAAGTATAATCACCTGTACTTCAAAACACAAACAACAGCAGCTGTTTATTTATTTAATTATTTGCTGTCTGACAGCCGACACTAACCGGCCATTGTTGCTGCTTCAGATGCTCGTTGGTGACTGGATGAATTGAGCTGATGATGTCATCAATTCCCTACGAGTTTTTAAAATCTGGTGACTTGAAACACAGTCTGTGTGTGAAACGCAGAAGAAGATAACTCTTCCTCATCTGCCTCTGTCTGCAGGTGTATAAGGAGGACCTGCCTCAGCTGAGGAAGAAGCTGATTGGTTCCCTGAAGCGGCAAAAAGCTCCGGAGGAGGGGCTTCGTCTGCAGTTCGTTCATGGGTAAAAGCTTCACCTGAAATGTTTTTGTGACCTTCGTCTTGGTCAGAAAATGAAAAACAGATGTCTGAAAAATGATAGAAAAAGGTTCAAATTCTGAACTTTTCCTGCTTCCTGCTTTCTCTTTCCTGTTTCCTGCAGGTATCGGGGCTTTGACTGTCGTAACAACCTGTTCTACAGTCAGACGGGGGAGGTGGTTTATCACGTGGCTGCAGTTGCCGTCGTCTACAACCGGCTGCAGCACAGTCAGAGGTTTTACCTCGGCCACGACGACGACATCCTCAGCCTTGCCGTGCACCCACTCAAAGACTATGTGGCCTCTGCGCAGGTATGCCCAGCCAATCAGAATGCAGCATGTTAACGTCAGACTGACTGAAAGTTCCTGATTGGCTGTCTGTGCTTCAGGTGGGCAGAGACCCGGCTGTCCATGTCTGGGACATCCAGACTCTGAAGTGTCTGTCGTTACTGAAGGGACACCACAGCAAAGGAGTGTGTGCGCTGGAGTTCACAGGTACTTGCTGCGCAGCACTCCATTTAGTGTCCCTGAACCAGCTGTTGTCCTGAGCTACCACTGGTTGTTCCCATATCGTCATTTGTTGTCGTCGAAACATCACATTTAACTCCTCATTCACCTTTTGCAAACACAAGTTACAGTTTGCTTTCTCTGAATAACACCATGGAATTCTTAATTCAGCATTGCACCAACCGCTGACGAGCTTTGACTAAACGACCAATCAGGAGAGGCGGCAGCACAATCAGCGATGAATGATTTAATAACAGAGAACGTCTCTGAATGTGAACGTGTGATAGAGACATTGTTCACTCGTTGTCTCATCAGATAAAAAATTAAACAAAATGTTTAATTTGTTGAAGATGGAGAAACAAAGTGAGTCGTTTCTGAGAGCAGCTGCAGGACAACATGAGGAGGAGGCTGTGGATCATATCTCACTGTCTCTTGTCTCATTGTCTCTTGTCTCCCTGTCTTTCTGTTTCTCTTGTCTCTCTTGTTTCTCTGTCTCTTGTCTCTCTGTCTCATTGTCTCTTGTCTCCCTGTCTCTCTTGTCTCTTGTATGTCCGTCTCAGCGGATGGGAAGAGTTTGGTCTCCGTGGGAATTGATGAATTTCACTCCATCGTCATCTGGGACTGGAAGAAAGGAGAGAGACTAGCCAAGGCCAGGTAAGCTCACCTGGAAGCCACCTGTCTGCATCACACACCTGGATGTCACACACTTGTCTTAACAGGAAACAGTCTGTGGGTTTCCAGATGTGATGTTACCTTCGTGCTGTTTAAAGAAACGACTGCAGTTTGTCTTTCAGATGAAGACATTCAGTCCGTCAGTAGGAACCAATGAGCTTGTAGCTGACAGCCACAGATATGAAGTCATAGATATTGTTGGCTTGAGTGTGAAGGTGAGATCTGTGGACAGTAATAAACAGAGAATAACGGCCTGACTGTTCTGCAGGGGCCATAAGGACAAAATCTTTGTGGTGAAGAGTAACCCGTTCAGGATGGACAAACTGCTGACAGTTGGCATGAAACACATCAAGTTCTGGCAGCATTCAGGTACTAAATGCCGTTTTCTCTCCTCATTTACCTGAAACACACCTTGATTCTCAGGTGAGAAGGTCACAGTTCATTCATTACCTGTCAAAATAATCATTGTTCTACTGACGCTGAGTTAGCAAAAAGAAGATTAGAGGAAGAAGCTTCAGAACCAAATTAATAAATGAAAAAACTCCACAACTAGTTTGTCACCACTCATGAAATCTTTGTGACGTCCGTCCTCCACTTCGATCCAGACTTCAGACGTTCAAGTTCCCCTCAGGATGAACTTCATTGATCCTCTAGCACCATCATCAGGTTAACATGTTAATGTGTCCAACACTTTGGTTTGACAAATATGTGCAGAGTTAAAGACGTTCTGCCTCAGCTGGACCAGCTAACGTTAGCATGCTAACACACTGATCAGGATAAACATTACGCCTACTTCACATTAGCATGTTAGCATTGTTATTGTGAGGATGTTAGCATGCTAATGGCCTCGTAGAGCTACTTTTCTTAACTTCATTTCTAAAATATTGAATACAAAACACAAGCTAAAAACAGAGATCAGGATGTTAAAACCAGGAATTATAACAAAAACAGAAATAATAAATTATCATTAATAATAATAAAAGAATAAAAAGAATAATGTATATTATATTATTATAAGTAATAAGAAGTCTATTGTTTTTCTGCTAGGCTAACAGTTTCCCCCTGGTTCCAGTCTTTGTGCTAAGCTAGGCTAAATACGTCCTGGACCTATGTCTCTAAAGTCCCAGGGTGTTCTTAAAAATGTTGTGTTCACTGTAACCTTTAATCCACCAGCGGCAGACATTCCCATTGTTGCCTGCAGGTGGCGGTCTGACGTTTAAACGAGGGATTTTTGGGAACCTGGGGAAGCAGGAGACAATGATGTCGGCATGTTATGGTCGATCAGAGGACCTGGTCTTCTCTGGAGCCACCAATGGAGACGTTTACATCTGGAGAGACACGACGCTCATCAAGACCATCAAAGCCCACGACGGCCCCGTGTTCGCCATGTGCTCCCTTGACAAGGTAACACCTGGAACACCTGGAACACCTGCGTCAGAGACATCACCCAGCCATCGCTTATCTCAGCCATCACTTATCTGTACCTGTTAACTCTGCATCATCATCTAAAAGAGGATGAGGAGGGAGATTCTCATATGGATGATGATGGAGAATTAGAACCACTACGACCTCATGAGCTACAAAGAAAGTTATAAGTTTTAATATTTAAAGGGAAAAAATCCTGTTTCCCAAAAGTCACAATTATATAAAAACTACATTTCTAATTTTAATTTTACTACAAAGGTCAGAATTCTATTAGAAAAACAGTTTTTTATGTAAAAGGTTTGTACTAATTGAACAAGGAAATTATAATATTACAAGAACAAGTTCTAATTTATGAAATAAGGCTGAATATTATGGGATAAGACAAAGTAATTATAGGACAAGAATAAACTCATAAGGACTAATATTGTTATGAAACGTGGAAAAGAAGTTTACGTGGACGTCGATATTGTAGATTATGAGACATAAACAGACTGAAGACGATCGCTGTTGCTTTGTTTTCTGTGTCCCGTGATATGTTCACTGTCCAGGGTTTTGTGACGGGGGGGAAGGACGGCATCGTGGAGCTCTGGGACGACATGTTTGAGAGATGCTTGAAGACGTACGCCATCAAGAGAGCCGCTCTCTCTCCGTCGTCCAAAGGTTTAATTTTTTTCTTTTTTTATGAATCGTTACCGTCTCTGAAGTGATGAAGAGTAAAGGATGATTTTACAGTTCACTTTAAGATGATGAGTGAAGACAGGCAAACAGTAATAACAACAGCTCATGATGAAGGACCAAAGTTATGAAGAGCAGTCCACATGTTTCAGAATAGAGTCAAAGAGGAGGCAAAGACACCGCAGGAGGTGAATTAGAGTCACAAACCTCCCTCCTCCTCTGCCTCTGCCTCAGTCAGATGTGAACTCACAGACATGAAACACATGTTGATCTGGTTCAGAGTGACATCACTTCCTGTGGAGATCATTATCTCTGAGGATCCAGAACAAACCTCCAGAAATCCACTGAGAAACCAGAGAAGAAGACTGCAGGACTGATGATCTTCATATTTTTAAGTTTTCTTCAGGATCGCAGTGATCCAGTCTGTACATCCATGAGTACCCTGCTAACAGCTAACTGCTAACAGCATCAGCTAACAGCAGCAGCTAACAGCATCAGTTAACAGCATCAGCTAACAGCTAACTGCTAACAGCAGCAGCTAAGAGCTAACTGCTAACAGCAGCAGCTAAGAGCATCAGCTAACAGCAGCACCTAACAGCTAACTCAGCAGACTGTTCTTGGAGATGCTTGGACTCGATGAATCCTTCCTATATCTGACATCACAGCAACATGTGATTTGATTGTTTCTGTCATACTGGTTCCCAATCAGGCTCTGTGTTGATGTTAGCATGTTAGCATCTATCAGATCGACAACATTTTTCACCTCCTCCATTTTAACACAGAAGTCTCAAAATGTCACAGTGAGCTGAAAAAAGGAGCAGAAGAAAAAAAAAAAACTCCACTTTAAAATCCAAAGAAGGGCTTTAAATGAGAGGAGGAGCAGCCAGGTCACAGACTGACAGGAACTCAGTGTGTCTGCAGTCATTGATAGTTTTATATTATATTCTTCTATATTGTAGTTTTATTTCTTTCGGTGGTGTTTTCATCTGAAGTCACATCTCTCTACTCAGGTCTGCTGCTGGAGGACAACCCGTCCATCAGAGCCATCACTCTGGGTCATGGTCACATCCTGTTAGGAACAAAGAATGGAGAAATCCTGGAGATCGACAAGGGCGGACCGATGACGCTGCTGGTTCAGGTCTGAATATAGAAGTGTGTAGACATATGAATGAACATTCATGTTATCATCACACGGCTGCAGCTGAGAGCAGCTAATGTTGCTTCTGATGGGCTGAACTTCTGTCTGATCGGTGGTTTGACGTTCAGTTTGAGGTCAGGTCTGATCAATCACCTGATCTGTCAGACCATCAGAAATATTTCTTCCACATTGTTGAAGATGGAGTTGTTTTATTTGACACAGCATTAATAACCGTTCTAGGACCTGAAACGTGACGCAGCATAAACAACATCTCCAGGAACTGAAACATGATTCAGCATTAATAACAACTCGAGGACCTGAAATATGACACAGCATTAATAACATCTCCAGGACCTGAAACATGATGCAGCATGTTCTGTGTTGAGCTCCCTTCATTTCCTGCTGTACTAAATGTTACTGGTGTGTGTTGTATTCAGGGTCACATGGAGGGGGAGGTGTGGGGTTTAGCGGCCCACCCTCTACTTCCTGTCTGTGCCACCGTCAGCGATGACAAAACTCTGAGGATCTGGGAGCTATCAGCCAATCACCGCATGGTAGCTGTCCGCAAACTCAAGAAAGGTGAGAGGGAGGAAATCTGAGTAACCCCATTTATCTGTGTGTGTGTGTTACTTGTGTGTTACCTGTGTGTGTGTGTGTGTGTGTGTGTGTGTGTGTGTGTGTGTGTGTGTGTGTGTGTGTGTGTGTTTGTTACCTTCTGTGTGTGTGTGTGTGTGTGTGTGTGTGTGTGTGTTACCTGTGTGTTGCCTATCTGTGTGTGTTACCTGCGTGTTACCTGTCTGTGTGTGTGTGTGTGTGTGTGTGTGTGTGTTACCTTGGTGTGACCTGTGAGTTTCCCGTCAGGTGGGCGGTGCTGTGCCTTCTCTCCTGACGGTAAAGCTCTGGCGGTTGGTCTGAACGATGGCAGCTTCCTGGTGGTGAACGCCGACACGCTGGAGGACATGGTGACCTTCCACCACCGCAGAGAGCTCATCTCAGACATCCGCTTCTCCCAAGGTACCTGAACTCACCACACAGGTGTGACACAGATGATGACGACAGGTCAGTGGGAGATCAGTCACAGCTCTGTGTGTTTCAGACACGGGGAAGTATCTCGCTGTGGCGTCCCATGATTCCTTTGTGGACATCTACAACGTCCTGACCAGTAAGAGAGTGGGCATCTGTAAAGGAGCCGGCAGCTACATCACACACATCGACTGGGACTCCAGAGGTGAACACACATTCACCTGTACTGCTGCTATGTTAACACGCTAACTGTTAGCGGCAGGTGACGTTTTAGACACGGTATCAGAGCAGCAGGGATCAGACTTGACGCTTTGGTTCCATCTCAGAGGAAGAGTCGAGTTATGATTTGGCGCCACCATCAGGTCAACACTGTCAAAACCATACATGTGAAATTGAGTGCTAGCTCAATGTATTAGCATGTTAGCAAGCTTACAGGCTAACATGTCCAACAATTAGGTGTACATGATGCCACTCGAATGTACGTACAAATGTTAACATGCTAGCATGCTAAAATGTCACATTAAATGTCAGAGTCGCTGCTAACACACTGTTGCTAACGCTAGCTGTGTACTGATGTTAGCATTCAGTCCAGCTCAGCCTCATGAAAGCTGATCCAGTCTGACAGTGCAGCGCCTGAGGTATCCTAAAAAGGCCACTGTACATAAAATAAAGTGATTTTGGTTTTGTTAGAGTCTGGACTCTTCCGGGTGTCTCTGTCGACAGGTAAACTGCTGCAAGTGAACACTGGAGCCAAAGAGCAGCTTTTCTTTGAGGCTCCTCGAGGACGTAAACAGAACATCAGCATCGCAGAGGTCAGTCTGTGTTGATGTTGTCCCTAAACTCGTCGGGGTCTTTCCATGCCTGCACGGACACACATTTTTTTGTGTGGTTCCAGTTTGAGAAGCTGGACTGGGCGAGCTGGACTTCTGTTCTGGGTCCCACCTGTGAGGGAATATGGCCAGCGCTCAGCTTCGTTAACGTCGCCTCACTCACCAAAGATCGTAAACTGCTTGCCACCGGAGATGACTTTGGCTTCCTCAAACTGTTCAGCTTCCCGTCCAGGGTGAGATGCACTCGGTCTGATGTCTTTTACTTTGTCTGTGAGGGAAATGTGACAAAGAGCTCTGACTGGATACACCATCATGAAGCACTGGTGGTTCTGGGTAACTGGAGTTGACTGGAGACCCAACAGAAGACAGTGTACCAAGTGCTCAATTATGACTGTAGAGAAGTAGGAAATGCAAACACGCACTGATTCACATTGTGTTTTGCCCATATTTACTTAAAGGTTTGCAAGATTTCAATGAATTTAATCACAGATGACACATCACACATGATGTGTTTATTACGGATCAGTGAACCCATTGGCTGTTGTCTGATGACGATGTCCGCCGGCTCCCGGTACAGTGAGGGACGATCCGGATAACGGATATCTGGGCCGAGTATTGAAATGAGTTTTACCCAAATTACATCGTCACACGCCTGATTTTTCTCTGTTTCACCTCACAACTTGACCTCAGGGCCAGTTTGCCAAGTTTAAGAAGTACGTGGGTCACAGCACCAATGTGACGAACGTCCGCTGGTCCAATGACGACTCCATGCTGCTGTCTGTGGGCGGGGCCGACACGGCGCTGATGATCTGGACCAGAGAGCCGCCGGGTCACAAAGAGAGCAAAGCTGTTGACAGCGAGGAGTCAGACGACGACACGGAGGAGGACGGAGGTAACAGGAAGTCAGAACTGAGCTTTTATTCTGAAAGTCTCCTTCAGTGAATCTGCTGAGCCTGTTGTGCAAAAACTCTCCCATCTGTCTGTTTGGGGACAGAAGGGAGAGTTTTTCTCACTCACTTCCATACAGTCAGTTTGATTGCAGCAGCCTCTGGTGGACGTTAAAAGTACTGCAGCTGATGAGGCTGCTGATTGGTCCAAACACAGGCCTGGAAAAGTCATGAAACCATTTCAAGGCCTTGACAGAATGATTGATGTGGGTACGGTACATTCAGCTGTCTGTTCTCAGAGGAAACAGTCGTGTGACGGACTCATCCTGGTTTCAGGGTATGATAGTGACGTGGCCCGGGAGAAGCTGGTGGACTATGTCACCAAGATCTACTCTGCCAGCATCAGGAACATGTCAGGAACCAGACCTCACCTGCAGCACAAAGAGCTTCCTGTGGAGGAGAAGTACACACACACACACACACACACACACACACACACACACACACACACACACACACACACACACACACACACACACACACACACACAGTGGTGTTTACCGATGTGGTCTGGACTGTTCTGAACTGGTTTCCTGTTCAGGCCTCCTGTGAGTCGAGCTGCACCACTGCCTGACAAACTGCTGCGGAACAATGTGACCAAGAAGAAGAAGGCGGTGGAGGTTGGTATGAGGCTGCACCGTCAGTCCTTTGTAACATGGCTTCACTGTAAACAGCTGCTTGTTTCTCCTCTGTCACGTCTGGTTTTCAGGAGCTGGTTTTGGAGCACGTCTTTGGCTACCGAGGCTTCGACTGCCGCAACAACCTGCATTACCTCAATGACGGCGCCGACATCGTCTTCCATACCGCTGCAGCCGTGGTCATCCAGAACTTGTCCGCCGGTCAGTTAACCTTCAGACTGAGCGTCTGATTTTAAATGTTGTTGTTGTTGAAGGTGATGTCACACTTCCTACTTCCTGTCCTGACAGGAACTCAGAGTTTCTACCTGGAACACACCGACGACATCCTCTGTCTGACTGTCAATCAACACCCAAAATACCAAAACGTCATCGCTACAGGACAGATCGGTGAGTCTCAGAGCTGAGAGTCAAAGCTCGATTCACGTTCTTTTTTACTAGATGTGTCATGCACCAACTTCACCAAAACAAATTCCTCGTATGTGTAAAATCGTACTTGGCAATAAAGGATTTTCTGATTCTGATTCTGATTCTGAAGTCTAGTTGAAGTCCAGAAATGTGGACCAGCATCAGTCTGTGTTAAATATCTGCCGCTATGATTCTGAAAATCACTCTGAAATGATTTTAACTGCTGATGATCAGACTGAATGGATGACTGACAGAGGCTGTTGGCTTCAGGCCCAGGGGCCCAAGGGGGCAGGAGGCCCCTGAGCCTGCTGGGTTCATGCCCAGGGGCTCGAGGAGGCAGCAGGCCTCTGAGTCTCTGTTTGAAGTGACTCTTTAAAAACCTGGTTCCAGTGTGTCAGACCTCAGTGTGTATCTCTCTGTGTATAAAAACCTGTTTATAGTATTTCAGACCTCAGTGTGTGTCTGTGTGTATTAAAACCTCAGACTGTGTATCTACACACAGACATTCAGCTTGTAGAAACAGGTGGCAGTGGTGAGTTGAAGTATTGATTACTGTGTTGCTCTCATGCATGACTGGCTGCTTTTCGCCCATTGCACTTCTTTTCTTTTCCACTGCTTCCTCATTGTCACCGCCTCACCTCATCTCCAGGTGACATCACTGACCTACCAGGTAAGACCCTGCTCACCTTTCTGCTGTCACTGGCCACATTCACAGGCATGATTGTGTTTACACTGATGTGGAGAACGCGGCGTTTAACCTGTTGGTGTCCTTCGCTCTCGGTGTGTAGAGGCTGAAGTGTCCGGTGAGTATCAGCAGTCAGGATCCTGTTCAGGTCTGCTGTAGTTGTTCTGTTTGTAGCTTGACCCCCCGAGACCACGTCTGCACTAATGTGGATTCAG
This sequence comes from Chaetodon trifascialis, assembly GCF_039877785.1. Taxonomy (NCBI): domain Eukaryota; kingdom Metazoa; phylum Chordata; class Actinopteri; order Chaetodontiformes; family Chaetodontidae; genus Chaetodon; species Chaetodon trifascialis. The sequence goes on from NC_092057.1 coordinate 8,726,251, forward strand.
ATGAAAACACGGCTTCTTTACGCAGTCCATTCATATTTAACCACCATTTCACACCACTGGAAACTGGACTTTTGAAAACTAGTGACACTTTATCATTGAGGTCATTGCCATCACCCGGATCGTTGGCGCTCCTGGCGGTCGTACCAACAGTCGCTGGAGTTGTTACATGTGGCCAAATGTGAAGGGTGGTTAAATCTCCTGGGAAGGGATGACAGGACAGCAGTGCAGTGGGACATTAGCGATGAAGCATGATTTACAGAAAATATGTTTGATAATGTGATTTGATCTGAGGTCCCTGAATTATGTAGTATTTCATTCGCAGTGAATAATCAGGTTGATCAGCACAAGCTGATTTATCTGCTTGGTACACAACGATTATGATGTCACGTTTCTAAACATTCCCTCTGCAGTAATCTGAAGCCCACTCTTTATGTCTATGTGGATATATACAGTATATGTACTGCACTTGGTGGATAGCACACCTGTAGAGGACAGGTTGGCATTAGGATCAGATGAAGGTGGCGGAGTGTTGGCAACCTCTTGGTGGCTGAAAATACCTAAAATCTGAGGTCATGGAGAGAATCAGAAGAGACAGAACAGGGCTTTAACCTGCTGGGACCAGGAGGACTAGATACTGGTGCCAACTGGTGCCCAGTTATTCCGATGACAGTTCCACAGCAGACCAACAAAAATACTCTTAAGGCTTCCAAAAACCAATGACTCAAACTGGGAGAATTCAAAGAACATGTGTGATGCTCTTCCATCTGGACTGGAGCCACTACACCAAACTTATGAGACCTCCAGGAGGTTCGGCCTCTGACCAGAAACTGATGCTATTGACTCATTTTGTGTCAGAAAAAAATATTAACTCCACGTCCACTTTTTTCAGAGCTAATAGAGTGTGTCTGACAGTCGTCAGTGGAAGCACTTGTCTTGGTATATGATATGTATTTGAAAGCTCTGGAGCAAACTAGTTATTGAACCTTGAGTTAAGATCATTTTGCCAAAAAATCAACCTTCACTTCAGTCACCGTTAATGAGGAAGCTGAGGCAGAGATACAAAGTTTGATGTGTTTTTCATGTTGAAGTGTAGAAAACAACCTGAAAACATTAGTGTGGATGAAAAACCTGTGTTTTCAAATTGTTCCATGTTAGTATTAGCATGAGACTAAGTAGCCTGGCTTAGTGCCTCTTATTAGCATGCCAAACTAGCCCAACTAGCCTGGGTGGTTCCTGTATGTGTGTCTGTACTGTCATAAGGTAGGTCTTGTAGAATCTGGATCTGTTGTACTGATGCAGAGGATACAGGCCATTGAATGTAGTGGTGTTATTTTAGCCATGATCATGTGGGACTTTGTGTCCAGCGCCTGGGTCCAGAGCAGAACACCTTTTGGACAGATTTCAGACAAAATACTTTCACTAAATACTTTACAGAGAAATTAAATAGTACTATTAATTAATCCTAATTGAGGGAACTTAGAAGCAGATTCTTCAGACTGTAAACTGTTCTGGGAGCTGTGGTGGAAAAGGTTTCAGCACATTGGAGCAGCATTGTATGTTTCTCTATAAAACAACCTTTTAACTCTGCTCTCTGGTTACATTTAAATTCAGTATTTGGTTCAAATGTTAACCTTCATACAAACTGGATAACCTCCAAAAATATAATGTGCATTCTCATATTTCATTTGAACATCATGTTGTACTTAAGCATTTGTCATCACTCTTGTAAATGTTTTTTTCGTAATGGTAGAAAATGTATAAAGTGTGTCTGTGAATTGTCTGTGTGACTGTCTTTACTTAAACTGTGTATGTCAGTATGTAAGTATTTTGTACTCAGGTCTCTCTTGAAAAAGAAATCCCAATTTCAATGAGACTGTGTGTTTAAAGAATTAGATTAAATTAAAAATACACACATTTTTAGGATAGAAACGAAAACAACTGATTGAGTCAAATGTTGTGGAAGGTCATGTTTTCTAAAAACAGACCCCAGTGGAAACATATGTAGTGCAAATACAGTGGGGCCTAAAATTTAGCCTTGGGGTACACCACAGAAGATTGAAGTAGAAGATGATGAAAAGTTTTCAGCCACTGATCCTGATCCATCTGTCCCTGTTAGTGTTGATTGTTTCTGTCCCTGTTGGTGTCAGCAGTTTGGTTTTAGCAGTTTTTGACTTGAAATGACCTTGAAATTTGCGACCTCTGATTTGGTTTGCAGTGACTCAACTTGTCCCAAAACATTATTTGTGCTGACTTTAGACTCCAGAAGAAAGGAGTCCAGTGTGATCATGGCCAAAGATGTGAAGTGTTTGCTGTGAATGCAGAAACAGGATGGAGTGAAAAGAAGCAGATTTTGATTTGATTTTCCCAATTCTGAATCCTAAACAGTCACTTATCAGTTCTGCTCTGTTGAATCAGCATGTCAGTACCAGTCCTGTCCTACTCATGAACAATATGAAAGTAGTGAATGATCTTTCGAGCATGTCCAATCACTGGTTCCCTACCTGCCTAGCTCCTGCCTTAGCCTGTTCTCCCTGATGCTCAGCATCTCCATTCCTCAGTTCTTTAATTCTCTGGTTCCTTGGTCAATCAACTCTTTGATTCCATGAGTCTGTGTTTCCATTTTTCTGGTGTTTTTCTGTTCTTTCATTCCTCCTTCTTTCTTTACTACTTTAGTTTATGGATTCCTTAGATTCCAAAGGTCCTTGTCTGATTATTACCTTGGTACCTTGCCCCTTTGGTTCCTAAAAACCTGACCTTGCGTGTTGGTTCCACAGTTCCTGGCAACTGTTGTTCCTTTGCTCCTTGATACTGTGGATCTTAGGTTCCTTGGTCATACTGTTCCTTAAATCTTTGGTTTTACAGTTGTAAGGATGCTAAGGTCTTTAGATGTTTGACACCTTAGTTTCTTGGTCCTTTGGTTCCATGTTTCTGAGGCTCCCTCAAGGCCACAGATCACAGGGTCCACAGTTCCTGAGATCCTTAGGTCCTGGGCTAGTTGATACCTTGGTTCCATGGTTCCTTGGCCACCTTAATGTCTTTATTCCTTGGTACCACAGTTAATGAGATCCTTGGTCTCTTGATTTCTTGATACTGTGGTTCTTAGGTTCATTGGTTCTATGGTTCCTCAGTTTCAATACTATCTTAATGACATTGGCCTCTGGATGCTACAATCCTTGGCTGCTCAATACCTTAGCTTCTTGGGCTACCGTAGTACCCACCTTACTGTCTTAGATCCTCAGGTCCACAGTTCCTTGTATCTTTAGGTCCTGGATTACTTAATGCCTATGGTTCTGTGGTTCCTCAGTTCTTTGGTTCCTATTGTTCTGGTCTCCTCTCACAGGTCTTGCTCCGTCCATCCATGTGTGGGATGCCATGACCAAGCAGACCCTGTCCATTCTTCGCTGTTCCCATGCCAAAGGTGTTGGCTACGTCAACTTCAGTGCTACCGGAAAGCTGCTGCTCTCTGTGGGAGTGGAGCCTGAACACACCATCACAGTGTGGAGGTGGCAGGAAGGTACAAACATTTTTCTCATGTTCTCAAATAATTTGAAACTGTGCGATTATTTAAAAAATGTTAAATGATCTAACACCTCTCTAAAAACTAAAGAATCAGAGGTAATAGAGTTATAGAGTAGAGTATAGTGTCATCAACAAGATAATTGGTGCAGTAGAATTATTTTAGCTTTTTAGACATTTAGTTGATGGCAGCAGGTGAGGAGTGTGTGGAAGGTAAGGATAATGATAAGAAGGGTCAAAAAAGAGACATTGGAAGACATTTGCTTAAAACAGTTTTTACAACTATGGTCAACACACTTGAATAATTGAGTGTGTAGATCAGCAATGTCACCTGTCAGGGTCCAGTTGAGCTTAATCACCTCCCATGTCAGGCAATGGACTGCTGACTTTGGGTCTGGACAGCCTGGGAGGGGCACTGGGAGGGTTAGTGCGTCATGGTAGCAGCTGAGGCTAATAGGCTAATGTCTGTACTGACACAGCCATTGGCTGTTTGTAATAAACACAAAAAGATAAAAGCTCATCTTGTGTTCATATATATATATATTGTTAATCACCATATCTACTTGGAAAGTGACCTTTGACCTCTCTGCCAGGCACCAAGGTGACCAGTAAAGGTGGGCACGCTGAGCGGATCTTTGTGGTAGAGTTCAGACCAGACTCTGACACCCAGTTTGTTTCGGTGGGAATCAAACACATCAAGTTCTGGACTCTGGTCGGAGGTTCGCTCATGTACAAGAAGGGAGTGATCGGCTCGGTAGAGGACGGCCGCATGCAGACCATGCTGTCTGTTGCCTTCGGTGCTGTAAGTTTTAAAACTGTAGTTCCTACTCACCTTGTAAAATTAAATACATATATAAGTTATAGACAAGTTGTAGCAAGTCAGCATTTGTCTCCTCCAGAACAACCTGACATTCACTGGCGCTATAAATGGAGATGTGTATGTATGGAGGGAACACTTCCTGGTTCGAGTGGTGGCGAAAGCACACAGTGGTCCAGTCTTCACTATGTACACAACCCTGAGGGACGGACTCATCGTCACTGGGGGGAAGGAACGGCCGTGAGTACCCAAATGTCAACATGCTGTATACCAGCTGGAGCTGTGATGGAAATTCACCAACCAGTAGTTCATATTGACAGGGTTCAGGTCTCCAGCACATCTGTCTCTTTAACTTCTGATTGACAAGCTCATGGCCAGTCATACACTGAGGGCAGCCAGTGAACAGTGATGGAGGGACAACTCCAGAGGAGGCACTAGCAAATGAAAATTAGCTTTAGCTTATGTTAGCCTTGAATAAAAGTGATTGATTCGAGAACTAGATTAGAGATAATGTATAGACAGAGGGTGCTAGGACAGAATTAGATTCTGTCTGTTTGTCGGTGTAATTAACAGGACTAAAGAGGGCGGAGCTGTGAAGCTCTGGGATCAGGAGATGAAGCGGTGCAGAGCATTTCAGCTGGAGACCGGCCAGCTGGTGGAGAATGTCCGATCCGTCTGCAGAGGGAAGGTACGAGACAGTTCTCGTTATAAAACCAAACAGGGGTCATTCACAGTAACCACTCATGTGCCATGAAAGTTCATCCATGTACATCTCCTGGTTTTGAGTTATTTTTCAGTACATTACACATAAAGACTGAGCAGAATGGAGTTTAAATGGCACATTATGGCAGTTCACCTCCAGTTATAGAGCAGTTATTAGTGTCATTTTGGTGATGGCAGCCAGTCACCTCTTTGTAAAATATTTACAGAATGGCAGCTAATGGAAGATGTGAATGAACACTGTGTTTTCCCAATTTTTAAAGATTTGAGTGAAATGTTTGGACAGTCGACAGATGGACAGATTCAGTGTTGAGTTTAATGAGGCATCTGCTTTTACTAATTCCAACAGATTTTAGGAACACTGAAAACAAATTCTTTAGTTGAAGGTAAGATGATTGTGATTCTTGACTCTGTATCAACAACCCCAAACTTTGTGATCCAGGGTAAAATCCTGGTGGGAACTAAAGATGGAGAGATCATAGAAGTTGGAGAAAAGAATGCTGCCTCCAACACCATGATCAACGGACACACTCAGGGGGGGATCTGGGGTTTGGCCACTCACCCTTTCAAAGATGTCTTCATCTCCGCCAGCGATGACGGGACGATCCGAATCTGGGACCTGGCTGATAAGGTGCAGATCTGGAGACTGAGGGTGCAGACTGGGATTTCTCTGTGTGTCGGTGTGTCTTCTTACATGTTGTGCTACCTTGTTTTCTGTGTTAGAAACTCCTGAACAAGGTGAGTTTGGGTCATCCCGCCAAATGCACCTCTTACAGTCCCAACGGAGAGATGGTTTCCATCGGTATGGAGAATGGAGAGTTCATCGTCCTGTTGGTCAACTCCCTCACCGTCTGGGGCAAGAAGAGAGATCGCAGTGTCACCATCCAGGACATACGGTGGGACACTCTCCTTTAACACTTCTCTGTTGGACCTCAAACAACAACACATTTTTATTTTATTTTATTTTATTTTATTTTATTTTATTTTATTTTATTTTATTTTATTTTATTTTATTTTATTTTGTGGTTCAGGTTCAGTCCAGACAACCGGTTCTTGGCAGTGGGTTCAGTTGAAAGTGCTGTGGATTTCTACGACCTTTCTCTGGGACCATCCCTGAACAGGATTGGCTACTGTAAGGACATCCCTGGCTTCGTCATCCAGATCGACTTCTCTGCTGACAGCAAGCACATCCAGGTTAAAAAGACCAGACTTCTTCACAGTAATGACACCAGCGTACCACATCAGTTTGGTCAGAGTCTAAGTGTGATTACTGTTTGGTCACAGCTCAAAGCTCAGCAGGTCTTTGAGCTGTGACCTGCTGACCTTTTACGAATAGCTCATTGTAATGTGGTCGATGTAGCAGCTGATGCTTTTTCTACAGTTTCACTCAGTGAAAATCTTTTATGAGCATCATACATCAGTGAATTAACCAAACTGTAAAATCTCCTTCATTTCCATCCCAGGTGTCCACCAGCACCTACACTCGGCAGGTGCATGAAGTTCCCTCAGGGAAGATTGTCACTGAGCAGCCTGTTTTTGAGAGGATCACCTGGGCTACCTGGACCAGGTGAGGCTGGCTAAATGCAAAATCAGATCAGGTCAGGTGCTGTAATATACTGAATAATGTTTTGTTTAGGGAACATGCTGAAAGGTGTGAGAAACATACTGTAGAGTGTAGGTTATACTGTGTATACTTTAATTACACGGTGGTGCTAAAGCAACACAGACCACCAGCTCTGCTGTCAAAATACATAGAAATAAACTACATAAACTATTCATTTCTGTTTTATGCAAGTTTTAATCAAGAGACTTTCCATACTGAGGTCTGAGGGAACTACCAGAGATTCACAGAACTAACTGTAGAACCCATAGAACTAACAATAGAACCTGTGGAACTAACTGTGGAGCCAAGCGAACTAACTGTATAAAAGGAAGGAAGGAAAAGCAAGTAACTGCAACGTCCTGAGGAGCCGGGGGAACTCTCTTTAGATTCAGACATTTCTTCATCTTCTCAGTGAGTCTGTTTCTATGGCAACAGTGGTTGATGTAATGATGCAACACTGATCCTGATCTAGAATCAGTTTTCATCAGCTGTAAACCTTTCAGCTCTGATGACCTAGCTTCATTCATTCTGAACAGTTAAAGTTAACGGAAAGGTAATGGACACTCATTGGGGGACATCAGACACGTTCTGGATGGGGAGGACAGATGTTTAAGAGAAGTGAAGGAGGCTGTTTAGAGAAACCATCCATCAGCTGAGGAGGAGGTCTCCAACAGCGCTCCTCCACCTACAGTACTGTCCTGCCCACAGTCGACTCTAGATCCTAAGGAACGTGTAGATCCTGTGGAATATATTGTGGAACATACTGTAGAGCTAAGAACCAAGTGAAGAAACCAGGGAGCTACAGGAAGAACCAGCAGAACATGATGCAGAGCCTGGGAGGCAAACATTGTAGATCTAAAGACCAAACATTCTCTTTTGTCCTTTGTTGCTTTCTAGCATCCTGGGTGATGAGGTTCTCGGGGTTTGGCCTCGTAACGCTGAGAAAGCAGACGTGAACTGCGCCTGTGTTTCCCACGCCGGCCTCAACCTGGTGACTGGAGACGACTTCGGCCTCATCAAGCTCTTTGACTTCCCGTGCTCAGAGAAGTTTGTACGTAAACGTTTGTGATGGTGAATCCCTGAAGGTGTCCAGAACATTGTCAGCAGATAATCGCACATTTCTGTCCGTCTGATATTTTACAGGCCAAACACAAGCGCTACTTCGGTCACTCTGCTCACGTGACAAACGTTCGCTTCTCCTGCGATGACAAGTACGCCATCAGCGCCGGCGGCAGCGACTGCAGGTGAGTTTGAAGACAACCAAAGAACAGTTTTAGAAACTAGAAGGAGACTCTGAGAACACCAAGGCCAGCTGTCCACTGGTATACATGTCTGCATATACCCTCAAACTATTAGCTTCATCTGGATTTGCGTGAGGTTTGTGTATTTACGTTTCCATAGTGACTCGTTTGAGAACAAAGTGTTGTTACAGTCGTAGAAGCTCCGACGACTGTTTTCTGTACCAAGTCTGAGCAGCTACATGTGCCGACCTGCCCAGAGGGTTACTGGTTCTCCACGGGATTACTGGTTCTCCAGAGGATTACTGTGACTGAGGATTATGACATGAAGTCATTGTGTTTCAACAGTTAACTATAAACCAGCACAGAAATGACAGTTAGCAACATAAACCACCATGAACACACACGCACGCATGCACGCACACACACATACTAAGATACACACACACACACACACACACACACACACACACACACACACACACACACACACACACACACACACACACACACACTATCATACAAACTACTCAGCACACTTTGTACACAAGAGGTCTGTGTGTGTGTGTGTGTGTGTGTGTGTGTGTGTGTGTGTGTGTGTGTGTGTGTGTGTGTGTGTGTGTGTGTGTCTGTCTGTCTGTCTGTCTCCATGTCTCCGTGTGTCTCTGTCTGTCTCTGTCTCAGTGTGTGTGTCCGTCCTCTCTCCAGGTTAAAGCTGTAGTGAAATTAATATATTCGGCGTCACGTTGACGTCGTGCTGTTGAAAACTCCTGAAGCTGACATAAAGGCCTCAGGTGGAGTTTAGCCTGTAAGAAACAGCTGAGGGCTGAAGCTGCACACACATTCAGACATCAGATGATTCAGACTCTGTCAGAGTCCTGCTGACGTCTCATCTTTGGTGTGATGATCAACATTCAGTCTTCTGTTGGGTTTAGAGAAGTGATCAGACTTTTCTCATCACCTCCTCTTTCTTCCCTCCAGTTTGTTTGTGTGGAAGTGTCAATGAACACCTTTGGAGTCCTCCCGAGTCCTCCACCACAGGCTCTTCTTCTCCTCCTCCTCCTCCTCCTCCTCCTCCTCCTCCTCCTGCGATGCTGCACTCACCTCAGCTGATGGACTCACATCATCGGGATCAAACCTGACACTTCTGTTCTGCTGCAAGACGTTCTGCTCTGTCAGTTCTGGAGACGCCGTTCTTCTTGTACATTCAGATATGTTTAATGTGACGCTGAGGAGCAGCCGTGTGTGTTTCAGGTGTGTGTGTTTGAATCTTTGTGTCGTTAGATTTGTTGAAAAAGATGCAGAAACCTTGAAGAACTCGTAGCTGTTTGATGTAGCAGTGTCTCGTCTGTCGGTGCCTTTTTCACAAACTCTGACCAAACATTTGATACGAGTTTATTTCTAATCGTGGTGCTATGAAACGTGATCATTTAGGGCTTTTTACACATATGATACTGTCGTCTGGTTTTTGTATCTCTTACTGTCTGATGATGATGATGATGACGACGACGACGACGACGACGACGACGACGACGACGACGACGACGACAATGAGAACAAAAGGTGGATCTCAGAGTCCAAAGTTCCCCAGACTGACCGTAGTTGGAACAACGACGGTGCAGAGTCAGGCTGTGAGAACGTTTGACTCGTTGAACGTAGAACCATCGAACACAGACACGCTCCCTTTCTTTGATCCCAGCTCTTAAACATGAAGGTGTGAAAATAGAAAATAGTTTGTTTAAAAAAGCAAAATGATTCTACCTCAAAATAAACAAAATGATAGTAAGTGTTATTTAAGGTAGAAAATTAATATTTAATAAATTCCATTTTGACTGTGTGGACGAGGTTGGAAGGTTTCTGTCCACAGGATGGCGCTGTGTGTCCTCTGTCCTTTGTCTCCTGTAGAAATAAAACTGGAAGAAACAGAAGCTGCTTTTGACAATTTCAAGGGAAACACCAACGAAAGAGTTATTTATCTGGTGACGTGTTTTTAATGTGATGTTAACGTCTGTTGCTAACATCTGTCGCTAACGTCTGTGCCTAACATCTGTCGCTTAAGTCTGTCGCTAATGAGTGGTTCCTTTGATTTTACAAAAACTCTCTTTGACAGACTTCTACTTGTTCCTCAGACTTTCTTCCATCATAATAATTTAATAATTAATTTAATTTAATAATAATTTAATTCTTCAGAGAAAATGAGTCAGAAATGTCCTCAGCAGTCCGTTGAGGTCGAGCGGCTGCAGGTAAAGAATCTTCTGCTTGAAGTCGATTCAGGTGTTTTCACTGCAGACAAACGTCAGAGCTGGAGCCTCGCCGCCACGGAAATAAGTAACAACCAAACGTTTCACTCGTCCTGGTGGCAGATTTGAATCAGGAGAAAATCAGGTGTGAATCAGGAGAGAATCAGGTGTGAATCAGGTGGGACTCAGGTGTGAATTAGGTGTGAATCAGGAGTAAATCGGGATTTCTAGCAGATTTGTTTTGCTCTGTGTTTGTCTGCTCAGACAGATGAATCACTATGTTAAAAGTTTAAATTTAGTGAAATAAACAGTGAATCAGGGAAAAGTCATCTGAGTAACGTCACATTTTGAGAATTATTGCAGGTGAGAACACCTGGAACAATGTGACTCCACCGAGTCAAACAACAATAAATCCAAAGAAAACATAAAGAAACATCCATTCGTTTAGCAGCTGGCACAGATCACTGATGATTGGTTAGAAACAAACATGAGAAAAACGAGAGAGTCAAAGAGTGGTGGAACAAAATTCAACAAAACACTTCATGAGCACAGAAGATGAAGAAATCTCACACACACACACACACACACACACACACACACACACACACACACACACACACACACAAAGCAGACACAATGCTATGTTGCTAGGCAACACAGTGGAGGAACTCACCTGTCTGAAGGTCATTCTGTGAGCATGAGGTCCTCAACAGTCTGATCAGCTTCACATACATGTATGTATATACATTCATAAACATGTATGTGCAGACAGAGTTCATCTTTCATTGGTTTTTGTTGCTCATCACATATTTAACAACAGATATCAAGTCTTTGTGTTATTAAATATTTTGACATCTGGTGGAAGAAAAGTTTCAATCCTTCAGTTAAAGGACAACAATAAAAAAGCTTCATTACAGGAAAAGGAAACTTGGAACAAAAGTAATTACCAAAGTTGCCACTCTTACTCAGTGTATGCCTGAAGATCAAACAGAAGATGATAAACAAGAACTAACTGAGCAGCAGCTCAAGCAGAAGGAGCTTATGTGAGATCCAGAAAGCAATGGCTGGAAGAAGGGGAGCAAAACACAGAATATTTTTTTAGGCTGGAAAAGTCCACAGCAGAGCAAACTGCATTCAAAAACTTAATATAGATGGAGCTGTCACAGATGATCCACAAAAGGTATCCAACCACTGTTTAATGTTTTATAGGAACCTATATGAATCACAACATGATGAAAATGCAACAAAAATTTTTTGGACATTTCTCTCAGTTAAAATCTATTAGTTTTGACCAAAGTGACCTCTGTGACAAGCAAGTAACCTTAGAATGAGTCAGATTGGCCATTCAGCAACTTAAATTAAATAAATCTCCTGGAACTGATGGTTTGACATCTGAGTTTTACATAACATTTTGTGATAAACTTGCCCCCTTCCTCCATGGAGTATTCACCGAAAGCATCCATAACCAGACTCTTCCTCCTGCCTTATGTCAAGGGCTTTTAACACATCCCTAAACCTAATAAGGACTCACTCCGCATTGATAACTGGAGACCAATCTGCCCCCTCAATAATGATTATAAAATCTTAGCTGGAATCATTGCCAAAAGACTTAAAGTAGAACTGGATGACATTATAGTTGAAACACAAACAGGATTCATGAAGGGCAGGTATATATATAACAACATAAGACTTGTTCTGGATCTTATTGATTATGCTGAATACTGGTATTCACCCCTGTTCATCTCTATCAATCATAATAATAATTGAAAAAAAAAAAGTTTTAAGGAGGCGGAGCTGCCGGTTTTTTAAAAAACGATCATGAAGAAGTACTTCCGCTCCAGACCGGAAGGAGGCGGATCGTCACCGGCTGTCTGCCGACTGTCATGGCTGCGCCCTGTCGGAGGTTTATTTCACGGTGAAACTCAGCAAACAAATGACGTGTTCATTTCAGGATGAGCTAAAAGAAGAAATGCGTCGCTGTCAGGTGAGAAATGGAGTTTACATGTTCACCTGTGTCCTGATTGGTCGATTCGGTTTGATAAGTTTTGAGAGAAGAAGTCTTCTCTGATATTCTGTTGAGAAGCGCGCCGGATTTCTCACATACGTTGTGTTCGTCAGGTAAGAACACCTGGACGGCTTCGTCTTGTATTGTTTCTGTTTTCAGCAGCAGCTGTGAAGTCAGTTTCTCTTCTTCTGTGGTGCCTCGTGTCAGTAAAGGTCTCCTTTTGAAATGGAGCCTGATTCACTGATTCACCTGCGTGTCCAGGTGCCAGCCAGTCAGTGCTGGTTTAGGTTCTCTGTTCTCTTGTGAACCAAACGTCACTCAGATTTTACTGACTACAGTTTATCTTTGACAGTCAGTCAGAACAGAAACTGTTTGATCTTTGATCTTCTCTCTGACCAATCAGCTGTCACTTCAGCAGGTGTTTGGACCAGGTTGTAATGTGTGAGGGGTCAGAGTTCATGTCTGCTGTGGCTGCTGTTCAGAAAGTGAATTCCAGCTGTTCTTCGGTCCTCAAATGCAGCTACCTGTGGAGCTGCTCTCACCTGTAATTCCACATGATAATAAATAATAAGACCTAAAAATAAGAATTGATCCTGATGAGAGACAGAGATAAAAAGTCACCTGCATGTTCCTTTAAGTCTTTCAGACCCTTGTGTTAAACATGATGTCACTGAACCTTTTCATTCCTAGTAACATAAACAGCACAGGAAACTCACCTGTCTCCACCTGTTGCTCTCTCCGGAGGTATGAGTGTGATGTCATCAGTGATGCGGGGGGCCCGGCGGCTCGTCCACGCCAACCCATCTCTGCTCAGCACGTTCCTGCCGGTGCCTCCCCTCTGTCCTGCTCAAAACCCCACCCCCCTGCTCACCTGTCGACAGAGCAGGATGTTTGCCTCCAAGAAGGTCAGTCTGATTGTTTGTTTATTGGAACAAACAGGAAGTGTCCACCTGCTCCTGGCCGGTCCTAAACGACCGGTGATGTCACCACCTGTTCTCACCTGCTTGAATCACCTGATGTGATCTGGATATTTAACATAGACAGAATCCATTTCCTGCTTACCTGTAGGTCATGTGACCGTACAGACCGCTGCTCTTGGCTCTCTTCACTGTTCAATAAAGAACGATGTGTCTGCAGGTCAAAGGTCAGAGGAAAGATCAGAAGAACCAGAAAGTCAAAGTTAAAGTGGACAAACAGGAGGTGGAGATCAGACAGAGGATGACGGTGGCGTCTCTCGCCGAGGCCATGAACAAAGACTTTGGTGAGACTGATACGAGTCTCACTTCCTGTGTCCATAAAGTTTTTGGTGTGTTCCAGGTGGTGCGTTCAAGGCTCTGCTGAGCTGAGTTTGTCTTGTGTCTCAGATCACGTGTTCGAGGCTCTGCTGAACTCCTCGGCGGATGTGGACTCTCTGGAGCCGGAGTCAGTTCTGGAGGAAAAGTGGATCAAGGAGGTGGTGACTCGATCAGGGATGAAGTTCAAATGGGCCAAACTGAGTGAAAGCAAAGAGAGACCCAACAGAGACGTCCACAGGAGGTACGAGACGGGCAGTCTTATCTAAAACAGGTGATTTCACCTGACGTTCAGTCAGTGAACGTGTCCACAAACCAGCCAATCAGAATACACCTACAAACCAGCCAATCAGACTGACTGGAGTTTTGAATAAAGTGAAACAGTTTGTTTTTGGAGGCTTTCATAGGTGGGTGATGATTGGATTTTGATGACAAATGTTTATTATTTTGAAACAAATCTTTTGCTTCTTACAACTCTGATGTTCCACTTACTGTTTGTTGAGGTTTGACATGAAAATAAAGGTCTCTTTACGTTTGACCTCTGACCCCTGACCCTTTCAGACCTCCAGCGGACCTGTCCAGCCTGGTGTCCCGCCCCCCTGTGGTCACCATCATGGGTCATGTGGATCACGGTAAGACCACCCTGCTTGACAACCTGAGGAAGAGCCAGATCGCCTCCATGGAGGCCGGAGGGATCACACAACACATCGGAGCTTTTCTAGGTAACAACACACACTTGAGGACCTTCAACTGCTGTTTGAGGCCACTTTATTGACAACATGACACGAACACAGACTCCAACAGTCAGACGAAAAAAATGAAATGAAAATTAGTTTGAAGCCATTTTGTGGTTTTTCAGCCTGAATGAAAAGTCAGCAAATATTTCCAGAATTTTCCTGAATATAAATTTTAGCTTAAATTTACTGAACAACAGTTCAGGTCTTCACTGACACTCTGTCAAATCCTGGAATGTTTCCTGCAGCTTTTTCAAATTAAAAGCCTTCCAGTGACTCTGGAAGCAGAATCTCTCCTTTTTCCAACAGGCTTTTAATGTGAAAGGTGCAGGAAGTGTTCAGTGTCGGTTACAGGCAGCTTAACCGAGCAGCGCCGTAGGGCAGCTGCTGATGATTAATGCTCATTATTTTCTTGATGAATTAACAAATTTAAACCGGCAAATATTCATAGAAACTCATTTAGGCTTCAGTTTAACTTAAGTTCAGACTCAAAGGTAAAAAAAAAAAAATCAGGATAAAAATGATAAATATGAGGAGCAGCAGAGCTCTGAACACCAACTGCCTTGGCGGCTTGAGCAGAATTCTCAATGCATCGTTAAATTAATTATGCTTGACTATAACTCCATCATCTTCATCATCATTCCTGATGATGATGAGTCAAGTGTTTGACTTTGTTCACCACATTCAGTGCTCGGTTAAAGAATGAAGGAACGTTCAGTTTCTGCCTGGACTTGAACTTGAGTCAGAGTCTATCAGAGTTTAACTTTGATCTTTTATCTAGTTCTGTGTGACAGTTACGTTTTTCCTCCAGTCCAGCTGCCTACAGGTGAGAAAATCACCTTCCTGGACACTCCAGGTCACGCTGCCTTCTCCTCCATGAGAGCCCGCGGAGCCAGCGTCACCGACATCGTCATCCTGGTGGTGGCGGCCGACGACGGCGTCATGAACCAGACGGCCGAGTCCATCGAGCATGCCAAGAGGGCCAAAGGTACGCGTTCCGCCTGGCAGTCGCAGCTGAACGTGGCGCGGTTTCTCCTGTGTTTCTATTCCATTTCTGCTGTTTCTGCTGTGTTTCAGTGCCGATGATCGTAGCGGTCAATAAGTGTGATAAGTCTCAGGCCGACCCTCAGAGGATCAAACAGGAGCTGCTGGCTCATGATGTCGTCTGCGAGGAGTTTGGAGGAGACGTTCAGTCCATCAACATCTCTGCCCTCAAGGTGACGGACTGTAAATAAAACCCGTTCAGAGATGGAATCTGCTGCTCTGTCTGCACAGACCCGGAAGAGCTGAGGTCACTGAGTTTAAGGTGGTGACATCGTTGTTGTTGCCATTGTCAGGGCGACAACCTGCTGGCTCTCGCCGAGGCCACGGTGGCGTTGGCGGAGGTTCTGGAGCTGAAGGCGGATCCCAGCGGCCCCGTGGAGGGACTCGTCATCGAGAGTCGCACCGACAAAGGCAAAGGGTGAGTCGTCTGTCCCCTCCAGGGACCATCTTTAAGTCTGGTTCTTTGAGCTCTGACACATCACGTCCTCTCAGTCCTGTGACCACAGCCATCGTCCAGCGGGGGACGCTGAAGCGAGGCTGTGTCCTGGTGGCCGGGAAGAGTTGGGCTAAAGTACGTTTCCTGTTCGATGAGAACGGGCGAGCGGTGACGGACGCCGGACCGAGCACTGCGGTGGGGGTGGTCGGGTGGAAGGAGCTGCCATCTGCTGGAGACGTCATGCTGGAGGTGGAGTCTGAGGTGAGACCAAAACCTCTGCCACAGTCTGCAGGGGGTCATCCCTGAGTCTGCGTGGACCTCTTTGTCTCTGCGTCGCTAACAGTTTGTTTTCTCATCGAGCAGCAGCAAGCGAGGGAGGTGGTGGAGTGGAGGACTTACAAGGAGGAGCAGCAGAAGCTGCAGGAGGAGAAGAGTGCCATCGAGCTGAAGCAGAAACTACACCTGGAGGAGTACAGGAAGGAGAGGGAGGACCTGAGTCACCTGAGCTGGAGGAAGAGGAAGGCCGCTCTGTACCGAGCCAACAGGGCCAAGTTCGCCATGAGGCCGAGTGAGAGGATGCAAAGGGACGAGATGAGTCTGCCGCTCATCATCAAAGGTCCAAACCAGCAATCGATCGCTGACGTCTGATGATTATTGATAACAGTATTTGTATTCATCTGCATGAAACCACAGCGATGAGACCAGAGACATTTAAAAACCTTCATCTTTCAGCGCTGATGTGCAGTTTAGAGAGTGGAATGCATTGTTGATTGATTGATGATTGATTGATCATTCATTTTCTATCCATTCACACTGAAGTTCAGTCCTGTTCACCACTGCCCACCACCACATCCTGTCATACCTGCTTTGACCTTTGACCTCCAGGGGACGTGGACGGGTCGGTGGAGGCCATCTTGAACATCCTGGACAGTTACGACGCCGAACATCAGTGTCACCTGGAGGTTCTTCACTTCGGCATCGGAGACATTTCAGAGAACGATGTCAACATGGCCGAAACGTTCGCAGGTAACGACCTGCAGTGTGATGGCGGGGTCGCAGAGTGGAGGTCAGAGGTCACTTCAGCAGGTGCCTCCGAGACTGTCTGGGAGTTTTTCAGATGTTTTATTTAGTGCAGAACTCAAAGAGGTTCAGTTTATAGTGGCGTCAAACCGGAAACGTGACACACTGCAGGTGTTTGACTTGACAATGAAGTTGGTATTAAATAGTCACCAATTAATTTCCTGTCAAACTATTTGACAAATTAACATCTCAATGCAGTTTTCATGAAGTGTGACTTTGAGAAAAGACGATGTCACTCAGGAACTACCTGACAGGAAGTGGTCCCTCTGCCTTCTTCTTCAGGTTCCATTTACGGCTTCAATGTGGGAGCCAGCAGGTCGGTCCAGCAGCTGGCGTCAAAGCAAGGCATCCCGCTGCGACTCCACACCATCATCTACAAACTGATCGACGAGCTGAAGGACGAGCTGAGCAGCAAGCTGCCTCCAGTCGTCTCAGAGAGTGTTGTTGGTGAGGAAAACAAATGCTTGAAGAAGAAAACACAAAAGTCTCGACACTCAACACAAATCTTTTATTTTACTGGCACATTTTCAAAACCATTAAAACCTGTTTGCCTTTATATAAACTGAAGTTCCTGCAAGCTTCTGTCCAAACCACCTGATGGCTGCTTGTTCCTTCACGTTCAAAGAACAAAACAGCTCATACCTGACAGGAAGCTGATCTCATCTGCTCTCTGTCGTCCAGGTGAAGCGACGGTTCTCGCCATGTTTGACATCACTGTGGGGAAGAAGAAGGTTCCTGTAGCCGGCTGTCGGGTCCAGAAGGGTCAACTGGACCGTCAACTCAATTTCAGGCTGATCCGAGGCCGAGACACCATCTGGGAGGGTGAGTCTGGATCAGGGTCTGATAGGACCACCTGACCTGAACCCTGTGGTAGAAACTGTTTTATGGTGTCCCCCTAAAACATTCTGGTCTGAGTGTTTGAGCCGCACAAATGCTGCTGACTGATCAGTGTGTCTGTATGATCCTCTGTGACGACACGCTGCTGCCTGTCACTCTGAAGTCGTTTGAAGTACAGTGTAGTACTGAGTATCTGTATGTAGAGGACATGACAGATCACAGATGAAACCAACTGAAGGACGGGACGTTCTGTTAATGACCGTGTGATGGTTCCCTGCAGGTTCTCTGGTGGCACTGAAGCACCACAAAGACGACGTTCAGACGGTGAAGGTGGGGATGGAGTGCGGTCTGTCAGTTGACGGCGACGTCAACTTCAGCCCCGGTGATGTCATCATCTGCTTCGAGAAGCTGGACTCTCCTCAGGTCTCTTCCTGGGACCCCGGCTTCTAATAATGACTTTGCTTCCCATCATCCTCTGCTGCTCCAGGCGAGCGAGCAGTAGATGATATGAACTTCCTGTGTCCGAATGTGGAACGTCAGAGGAAACAGGAAGTCCAACGACCTGCTGACATATAGACTTCCCGTTCACCGTGAATGTAACATTTTATTTGTTTGGGTCATAAATATTTGGTTCTTCTGAAATGTGACATCATTTCCTCTCGTTTGTTTTGACACATTTAACAAATCAAAACGAACAGTTTTGAAATCAGGATCAGAGGGTCAGGGTCAGAGGTCAGAGGGTGCGCCGAGTGTCTCTAACCTGGTTCGGTCTCCCTGGTATCTGATGCTGCACAGCTCACCTGGTTTAGATCAGCTCTAAACAGCTCCATCCTTTCACTCATTCATCACATTCAGGTACTGAGTACAATCATCTGAAGGAGTCTGAAACTGATCTGCTGTGGGTGTTCCTAATAAAGAGGCCACTGAATGTTTCCTCCAGCAGTATCGCTCATAAAACTTGAGTCACATTTGTTCTCTGCCATCACACTGGGAAGAAACCAGTAACACCAGAGCAGACAAACACCTCGATGTGTTTGACGTTTTATTGAAAAAGTTTCAATCAAAAACAAAAGTTTGTAAAGTCAACAAGAGTCGAGACTGAAGATAAAACAGAGAAAAAGAAACACAAGACTGAAGATAGTAGAAGAAGAAACACGAGAACGTTCCAGATTGCTCAGACGCTTCATGCGTCTCTAAGGTCGTGCTCGCTCTGACCTCTTCACTTCCTCTTGGTCTTGCCCGGTTTAGCGAGCAGCACCGGGTCGATCTGATCTGGCGTCAGTCCTCTGACGGAGAAGAGTCTGGCGGCACGCTCTGTCAGCGTTCCCCCACACTTTAAACCTCGAGACATCAGTTCCTCCTTCAGGGCGTCCAGACCCAGAGACTCGAGCTGGTCTACAGACGACATGGTGGACAGGTCCACTCCACACCGAGGCAGCTGCCGCTGAGGGGGCGAGAGACAACACTTCAGGTCAGTAACCTGCAGACTCTCATCACATCTGCTTCACCTTCAAGACACCTGAGATCGTTAGACGTCTCATTTATGAGATGAACACTTTGACGATCAGTGAATCTGTGAAATGTTGTCTCGATCAATTATTACTAACATGAACAAACGTCTCAAACTTCATTGAGGCATCAAACACAAACGACCAACCTGCTGAGACGAGCTGCCAGATGCCTCCAAGGGTTCACAAGATCCTGTAGGCTTCTGGTCCTCTGAGGGTCTGACAGTCTGCTCTCTGGTGGTCTCTGGAGGGTTCTGGTCCTCTGAGGGTCTGACAGACTGCTCTCTGGTGGTCTCTGGAGGGTTCTGGTCCTCTGAGGGTCTGACAGTCTGCTCTCTGGTGGTCTCTGGAGGGTTCTGGTCCTCTGAGGGTCTGATGGTTGGATCTGACGAGCAGCTGCAGTCAGGCGAGCTGGAGGAGACGTTTTTACCAGAAATCATTAAAATGAATGAAAAATGTGTCTGTTGATGTTTCAGGTAGAGGATCTGAACCTGGACTCTGGACCAGGTCTGACATGGACCAGGTCTGTCGTGGAACTGGTCTGACATGGAGCTGGTCTCTACCTGCTGCTCTGCTCAGGCTCCGTCTCCTCGGACGGGGTCGTCATGGTAACGGCAGCAGCTCCATGGCTGGAGGAGGATGTGGACGGAGACTCTTCTTCCTCCTCATCTTCATCGTCTGAGCTCAGCATCTCGTCCACGCCCGTCCTGTAACCATGACATATTTAACATCATCACCTTCGTTGTGTTTCGATGTTCGTCTCCATCAGTGACTCTGATCGTCCTGTCGCTGCCATTGAACCACCACAGAATAAGAGACAGCGCAATGACACCATCAAAGAGCTTCATCAACTCACCAGAAAAGTGCTGTTGCCGTCTTCTTCTTCTTCTTGTGTGGCTGCTCGCTCTGATCTGAGTTCGGCCTCTTTGTTGCTGAGGCGTCGTCCGCCTTCACCTGTCCACCGCAGGACGCCTGCAGACCTGAGACACAGCGAGCTGCGTTAGTTCATCAATCACAGCTGCACCATTCACACTGAAGAGCGTCAGGAGACGCGAGGAGTCACATGACCTGCAGCAGCGTGTCTGTGTGTGTGCGCACGCTCAGAGCACCTTTGATCACCGAGTCCTCAAGTCTCTCTGACAAGTCGTGACACTGCTGCTGGTACTCTGGGTCGGTGAACTGGTGTTTGGGTTCAGACAGTTTCCTCTGCAGACGCTCCAGACGGCGCTGCTCCTTCTCCGCCTCGCGCTCCGCCTGCTTCTTCAGCCACTCCGCCATCCTACACACACCACAGAAGAGGAGTTAATTTGTCGGCTGCTTTCACCTTTGAGGTCCACTGTCACGGTTCAGTTGGTTCTCAGTTCTGAGGAAACTCTCACTCTTTCTCGTGGTTGACGTCTCGGAGGCGGCGTCCACTCAGGTCTCTGCATGCCTCGCGGTTGGTCGTCTTCTCGATCTGAGCGCCCAGAGCTCGCAGCATGGAGCCGAACCCTGAAGCACACACATTTGTGTTTAACACCACAGAAGAAGACACACACAGCCCAACATGTCCAGACAAACTCACAACTCATCATTTTTCATCTGTGTCCTCACAGACTTCAGATTTTCTGTCTATTTCCTGGAACACACCTCCTTTCCCCCCACAGAGGCGGGGCTCCAGGTGATAGACAGCTCCATGCTGCAGAGGGTCCTCCAGACCTGACAGTCGACCATTTGTGACGATGTAGAAATCCTCTGAAGAAGAAACTCCCTGCAGACACACACACAGTTTTTTGGATGTGTTTTGAAGAAGAAGAAGAAGAAGAAAGAGAACAACAACAACAACAACAACAACAACAACAGGCAGTCAGACAATCAGCTCTTTTCCTCTACAACATGTAAACCAGCCGTCCTCCTGTCTGGCGTCCCCACAGACCCGTCACATGACCTCAGGTGCTCCTTCATGGAAGTCACCTGATCTGATGGTTAAGCGTCATTTCTGCTGATCGAAGACGACACTGATGAAAAATCAATGTTAGAGCTTCTCCTTCAACTCCAGACAAAGTCAAAGCAGAAAACTGGTCTGTGCTGATCTGACACTTCTCACTGAATCTCCGCTCGAACGCTGTCATCACTTGTGTTTCATAAGCTTTTCTCTGCCTGCCTGCCCACACACAGTAGTTTTCATGTGTGGATCCATCTTTAAATGCTCCATGTTAACATATTCGTCCTCCTCTCTGTGCTGCACTGATCTAATCCAGGTGTTTACAGGTTCTCACACCTTTTTCCTGTTAGAGAATGTCATTGGCTGAACCAGCGTTCCTCCACCTGCTGCTCATCTGTCCATTCTACCTGTGCGTGTGTGTGTGTCCCTGTTTACACACTGAACTGCACCTCGTCTCACTTCGCACCCAGAATCGATCGATCGAGTGTCGATATAATCACAGCTCGTGAACACGTGACAGAGTCTCTGCTTCGTGTAAAAGAACATGAAGAACCATTAAAGCCGCTTGTGCTCGTTTTGTTTAAGCAGCGATACGAGCGACACTGAAGCGATTCAAAGGAAAGCAGCTTCCAAACAACACCTGGACTAACGTTAACTCTCACCTGAACAATTAGACAAATTAACAGAAAGACACGTGTTCAATCCCAGTAACATTTATTTCTTGTTTTATCTGAAAAAATAAAAAAAACAACGACAACAACTTTAACGAGTTCAGAAAACGTCTGGTCAGTTTGGCTACCGCGGCTAGCCTCTGTTTGAGTTTGATGGCTAGCTAACTTTAGCACATCGGCTAACAGGCCGGAACCCGATCAAATAAAAACACTGGACTCCTTCTGTTTTCCCGCCACGTTCGGTGTGAATACTCACCTGTTGTTGGCTGAACCGGTTCAAAAGGTCTCTGACCACAGATTCACCTGGAAACACCCAGTTAGAAAACCTGAAACTCGGACCACAAACAAACACCTCCATCTTTACTTCCTCTGCCACAACCGAGCAGTGCGCACGTCAGCTCTTCTTCTTCGCTCAACTGTTGCAGGACCCACCACCACAGCGCCACCTGTACAAGTACAAGGTGGTACAAACGTTCCAAGCACAAACGTCCGTTCTAACAGAACAATTTGTCCAAAATATGAAGACATCACAGAGAATCTCTGATCCTCTGAAAAAAAGAGCAGCATTGCATCTGAACCGACTTTCATTTATTAATAACTTATGATCATTTAAAACTGCTCACTAATGATTTCTTGACATGTCTGACTACAGACATGAAATCCAGACAAGGGATTTTCATCAATAGTCGTTTTATTGACGGGTTTTAAGGATGTATAAAGCTTCAATAAATGATTTATTATCCATTAATCAGGTGACTCGTTACAACCTATAAACCCTTCTGAGACTCACATTTCAGAAAGCTCAGGCTCCTGAAGAAATGACGCTGCACCTGCGGCCGCCAGGTGTCGCTGTGAGCACGTTTCCGTACAGGAAGTCAATACAGGAAGCGATGCTCGCTTTGCATTGTGGGACAACATGGCGGCCTTGTGTAAGGTTGTTTCTAGCTTCAGGTGTGGACTCCGGTTAACCTCCTCCAGGTTAATCTCACACTCCTTCAGTTCGGACTCAGGCGGTGGCTCCGGCAGCGACCAATCCGCCGCGAACAGACCCAGATCCGGCTTTGCGGCCGCCTTCGACCTGCAGTCGGAGCTCCAGCGGGAGGCCGAGAGCGCCGCGGCTGGCAGCAGTGACTCCTCCTCCGTCAAAGAGGAGGACTTCGCCTCGCTGCTCCGCCGGTCCCCGCTGATTCAGATGGGACCAGCCAAAGATAAGGTGGTGGTCGGGACAATCTTCCATGTGGTCAAGGACGACCTCTACATCGACTTCGGTGGAAAGTTCCACTGCGTGTGTCAGCGGCCGCCCGACGGAGAGAAGCTGCGGCGGGGCAGCAGAGTCCGTCTGCGGCTGCAGGACCTGGAGCTGACTTCCCGCTTCCTGGGAGCCAACACCGACACCACGCTGCTGGAGGCCCAGGGCTCACTGCTCGGCCCGCTGGAGGGAAAGGAGGGACGGGAGAACCAGAACAAGGACTCAGCGGGCAGACGAGCAGACCCCGGTGCAGTAAAACCAGAGGTTTTGTGAAGGGAGGCTGGCAGCTGCCGGACTCTGGAGGAGGACTGCTGACGGGTTTGAGACTGTCGTTAAAGGTCACGTTGAATCAAAAACTCTTGAGAAATGTTTTGTCTGGACTCAGACCTGAACTCTGTGAAGCTGCTGCTGATGTTGAAGTAACGTTCAGATAATAAACGTGCTGCAAACACGTGACTATTCTTCACAGTTAAATTTGAACTTTATATTTCACAGTTTTAAGTCATCATGACTCATTTTATTTTTTCCTTCAGTAAACCTTTTGGACTGTTCATTTAAATGTCCTTTAACCCTTTAAACACCAATGTGAACCTTACAATCATACAGACTGAAGAACTTCAGGCGTTATTGTTGCTTTAATTTTTGGAAAATTAAAAGTCCTGTAAACATTTATATTTAATATTTAATCTTATATTTGACATCGTTTATTAGATTATTTCTATTATCGTTGCTTATTTCACATTGAACACTTCCCCCGGACGTGCTGTAACTGCTGATGTGATAATAGTAAAGTGACCAAAAGTGGACACACAAAGACGAGTGGAGCAGAGACGGCATCGATGGAGCTTCCTGTCACATGTGTTTAGAGACCGGAAGCAGTAAATCAAAGCGATTCTGCAGAAAATGAGCTGTTTGATCAGCGTCTGCAGCTTTTTTAACTTCTGATGCGTTTTGTCTAGAGTCTGACCTCTGATCAGTGTGGACAGGTGAGTCGGTGCAGGTCACGTGATGATGCAGATGCAGAGAATCAAACACGCCCACTTGTTCTGGTTCCTTTAATACGTGGAAATATGAAGCCAATGTTTCCATCAGGATCTGCTACATCAGTGTTTGTTCGACCGAGCCAAACCTGAACGCCTCCACCTGCTGAGGCCTTCACTGTCCTTCAGACAGAGTGAAATACACCCAGAGCTCTGCCTCACAGGCTGGAACTCCCTCAGTGTGATGGAGACGACAGACAGCAGCTCAGTCTCATTAATGATTACATGAGTAGATACATGAAGCAGAGGTCATAATGTCGGAGCTGTAGCGCCCCCTATCTGCAGCAGGCCGAAGGCAGTCAGTGCATAAATAAAGCAGCAGGAGCGATTTCAGTGCACGTGGCTTCAGTCCTGTGATACTGTGATGAACTGCTGCAGTACTGTAGCAATGATGTAGTACTGTAGTAATGCTGTAGTACTGTAGTAGTGATGTAGTACTGTAAATACACAGTGTTTCCACTGCAGGATGTCACACTGTCACCTCTGACCTGCAGGTCACAGTATGGAAGCTCATTGCTGCCGGAACTTCAGGTTGAGGTTCAGCTGCTCCGCTGCTCGACAGCTGAGGCCAGAGAAGAAGAAACGTGACGTAAACAACGCACATTTAAAAGGTTTAGTGGAAAACTGCACAGAGCAGCTTCATGCTAATTCAAATGATCACTTCCTGTTGCTATTTTTCACAATAAAAGCTGTTTGTGTCGTCTCTCAGCCAGCCTGGATTTCACAGTTAGCCTTCAGGCTAACGTTCCACCTCTGAATCCCTTTTCTTTCTCCAGTCTGAAAACATCTGATAGATAGATAGATAGATAGATAGATAGATAGATAAATAAATAAATAAATAAATAAATAAATAAATGAATGAATGAATGAATGAATGAATGAAACGTCTTCCCACGTTCGTGTTTTCAACAGCTGACTACAACAGCCCCTCACTACTAAAAAATGATGATTTCACTTCCAAGAAGCTTCAGACAGAAAACTCTGATTATCATGTTTGATTAAAGAGTTAGTGCCGAATTATTGGGTCATTGTCTGGATGTTTTCTGGCAGCAGTGATTCTCCACACTGACGAGGAAGAAGGCAGCACAGTACAGAGGTACTACTGCAGTAATGCTGTACTAGTACTGCAGTAGTTATAGACAGTGTGATAGACAGTGTCAGGTTGGTAGTTTGGTTTCCTGTTGTTCTTCCTGTTGGAGGCACTTTGACTGAACTTCTTCCTCTTCTTCTTCTTTAGCCACACATGGTCACATACAGCCACTGAGGAGGAGGAGAAGGAGGAAGAACACAGATAAGAACATGTTCAAGTTTAGTCAAAGTAGAAATACTTTTACTGGTCACAGTTTATCATCACCCGTCATTCAAAGGTCTTTGTTTACATTAATAATTTGTGCTGAAAGTAACTAAGTACATTTACTCGAGTATCTTTGAGATCTTCCATTTTCAACTTCTTTGTACTTTAACTCAGATTGACTTTAAAAGAAGTGATAACTGATGATGCGCTGAAACAGACTGAAGTCATTAACATCAGCTGCAGCGTTAAAGTGATGAACACATGAACGCATCAGTAATCGATCAGTCCAATGACGTCATTCATAGAACTCTGAAATGAAGCATCATGGGTATTTTTACTTTAAGTACTTTTGGTATTGTTTTATACTAATACTTTTGTACTTCTACTTGATTAAAATTTTGAATGCAGGACTTTTACTTGTAACGGAGTATTTATATGCTGTGGTACTTCTTGGACTGAAAGTCCTCTGGCTGGGTGACCATCCAGACCAGAATGGACCGCCATCTGCTGCAACCACAGAAGTCAAACCCCTGTTAACAAGGCTTGATTCAGACCGACTGACCCGACTTCAAACTTCGAGCTAGAAGTTTTATTATGTTTTATGTTGTTTTACTGTGTAAAGGGTTGCGTTTTGTCCAAAACAATTTTACTGCATTTCATTGTCTCTGTGTTGCACTCGGACGATGACAATAAAGTTGAATCTAATCTAATCTAATATTTTGTTGGTCAGCCGGGTTGAACTTGGTGTTAGCATGTTGCTAGGCTAACGTGGCTTCCTCCACAGACTGGGAGAGATGCTGGACTAATTCTGTAAAACTGAGGGACAGTCAGGAGAAACTGTGGACGTTAAGACTCATCAGAAGCCAGTTCAATAAGGACAGTAGTGGGTTTGACACTGCAGCTAGCTCAGCTAGCATTATCTTTGTTCAAATGTGTTTGAAAGACTTGCTGTGAAGGTAATGACAAAGCGACATGTGAAAACGACTGACTCCGATTGGTGTAGGCTGGAGCAGCCTGGGACAAAGCCTGCAGACACTACAGAGGGCTTAAAAATTAAAGGCAATGTTCTTCAGGTCAAAACAGACAAAATAATCTGTTTTTTTTTTCCATGAAAATTAATTCAAATCAAGCGTGACGTGGTGAAAAGCTCTTTTACATGAAGAGTGAACATGGTTTTAATTGGGATGAACTCGTTAATAACAGTGTTTCTGTCCGTCCACCGCTCTTCAAGTTGTGAAGCTACTTTCACTTTCGTACCTCGATGATGTTCATCTCAACGCTTCCTGTCCCGTCTCGGTCCAGCTCATGAAAGGTCTCTGAGAAGATCACAGAGGAGAAACTTTTCAAAGCCTTTTAATTTCAGGACACCATCAAAGTGTCTAACAGTAAAACTGTGAAGCATCTCACGCTCCGTTCAGGTGTGAACGTACTGAACATGGCCTCCAGTTTGACCAGACAGCAGGTGAAGTTGTCGAAGTCAATGACCTCGTTGTCGGCGTATCGAGCCACCAGCATCTGATACAGCTTGTTGTTCAATTTGTACCCTAAGGACAGCAGATGTCAGAGGTCAGTCCAGTGAACCTGAGCAGGGTCGTTAAAGCCGACTTGTCAGGATCAAAGAGATTTACCTCCATTTTCCAACGCCAGCCGCAACTCGTACGAGCTCATGCATCCCGATTTATCCAGATCAAACTCTCTGAAGATCCCCTGCAGAGGCCAAAAGACACTCAGCATCAATGTTAGCGGACACACAAACTCACCTGGGTGATGTCACCATCGTACAGGTTTATGCTCACCTGCGCCGGGTCGTACCGACTGTAAGAGAGTTCAGACGCAGCCCAGTTTGAACCGAGTCTCTGACTTAGGGTGGAGTTCATGTTCTTCAGTGGAGGACGAGGAGCGAATGATACTGGCTGTTTAGTACCACTACACAAACTACTGCTGTACCAGTGCGCAAACTACTGCTGTACCCGTACGCAAACTACTGCAGTACCAGTATGCAAACTGCTGCTGTACCCATACGCAAACTACTGCTGTACCCGTACGCAAACTACTGCAGTACCAGTATGCAAACTGCTGCTGTACTAGTAAGAGTTGCTGTTATTCTCTCTTTATGTACTTGGTTCTATTTTTTAAGAACGTTCTTTTTAGTTTAATTCTCATCTTTATTCTTCTTTATTGTTGATATTTTTGTGTATGTTTAACCTGCTGCAACAAAAGAATTGGGATCAATAAAGTAAAGTCTAGGTTTAAGTCTAAGTCTAAGCTGTTTCTCTCCTCTTCTCCGCCGAGGACTGATGAGGACTCACCAGCCACTTCCTGATCTTGTTCCAGAGAATCTGAAACTCCAGCAGACCGAGCCGAGCGCTGCCGTCTTTCTGAGCGCCAGTCAAGGTCAACAGGTGAAGAAGACGTGATGAAGATGCAAGGAAGACAAGCAAAACAAACACTTTTACTACAAACAGAACAAACAGTTCCAGCTGCAGTCATCACTCACATGCTGCTTTAAAACAGTCAGTCACCTCAAACGAACCCAGAGCTGCTGATCAGTTCATTCATTCATCGAGTGCTCATGTTTCAGCCCATCAGCCATCGATCAATGATCACGATCAATCAGTTTGGTACCGACCTGCCTGCTGAGGGTTTGACAGATCTCACCATAAGTTTTTACATTTAACTACCAGGAAGTTTGGCTTCAGTTTGGCCTTTTCACTTTTTTACTTCCTGCTGGACAAAAATAACCAGCAGAGCCAGCAGAGCCAGTGAGTCAGGATACGTCCATGAGGCTGACCATGGCTCGGCAGGACTCCATGCTGAAGCCGTCAGTCTGCAGATCTCTGTCTGTAAACAACCACAGAAGAAGAAGTCTTGTAACACAGTGAGTCTGATTGATTGATTGATTGATTGATTGATTGATTGATTGATTGATTGATTGATTGATTGATTTGCGTTTCAGATTCTCCTCATTTTCAAGCAGAATTGTCTGATTTGGTCTTAAATGATGAGATTCTTCATCTTTGTGAGCTCCTGTTGCTGAAGATCATGGATGAAGACACCAGGTGTTGTTGTTGTTGTTTACAAGTCTGACATCTGCTCACGTTAAAATTCACGATGTTTAAAATCTTTTCAGTAATTACAGGAAGATTTTCAGATTCCTCAAACACGCGTTTACTGACAGCAGTTGATCAGGAGTCATTTGAATTCATCTTCATCATCAGAAACTCTTGACTGACTGTTTGTGTTCCATTTTTATGTCAGACTCATTTAAACGAGTTACTGTGATCATTTTGATGTCGTGACTGAATTATTTTTAATGAATCAAAGTATCTGTGAGCGGCAGTGTTGATGCTGGGACGTTCTTCTTCTACTGTTCAGGCTCCTCAGAGGACGAACGCGACATGACAGACGTCCGATCATCTGGAGAGTGTTCGCACCACAACAGACTTTCCTCTTTTCTTATGGACTAAACAAAACAAATAAAAGAAGAAGACGTACGTTTGGACACGACTCGGTTGAGGATGGTCCTGAGCTCTCGCACTGAGATCTCCATGTCCTGATGAGAAAACATTTTCAGAGTTTTAACTGTTGACTGAGGCTGAAAACCTCTCAGCTCCTCTGATGGTCGACACATTCAGTGAAAACATGCAGCCCTTAAACTCACGTCTCCGGACAGCTGAGCAAACATGGACCTGAAGGAATCATCGATGTCGCTCTCTGAGATCTCCTCCTGCAGAGAAGAAGAAGAACAGAAAGCTCCTGAGGTCAAAGGTCGTCACAAAGCAAAGCCAGGAAACCATGAGATTACAAAGAAGCTTCAGTTCCTCTGCTCATTAAAATATATGAGAATATATTCAACCAATCAGATGAAACGAATTACTAATAAACAAACAAATCTTCATTCAAACTGTGACAAAAGGGAGAATTTTACCTCTTCATCAAAGTTTGCCACCACATCGTCGTCCATCTCACTGCAGAGATTCACACAGTCAAGTGTCATGTGACTGACATAGCTCGACCAAATAAACAACTTGAACTAACATTTGTCGTGGATCGGACGGACTCACTCGGTCTCCGACTGCTTCTCGGTGAACACCCTTAGGACGAAGTCCGCCTCCTTGGAGGGTTCGAAGGTCGATGGGACAATCAGGTACTCGCCCGGCGGGAGGCGGAGTCTGGCGCTCACCTCTCGCAGGTTGATGAAGGTCTCTGAGCGAGCGCAGGAGGAGTGACGCAGGAAGAAATCTTTCTTCATGTGGACGCTCGGACAGCCTCGGTACTGCCGGACAGACGGATGCAGGCATTAGTGTCTACCAGCTGACGGTTAAAGGCAACACTTTGATATGATGGAGGTTCAATTTGCTCCTAAGCAGAAAGCAGAGTGACTCACCTGGTCAGGTATCTGTGGATGAGAAAATACACAAAGAAAAACAGTCAGTCACCTGACACACAACACTTCACTTTCTGCAGTGCACGGAGGTTCTTATTGCTGCAGGATGTAGACATGTGTTGCAGAAGAAAGAGACTGGGCTGTGTTTACGTCATGACATCTCTTTGACCTCTGACCTCATAGATGGCGAAGCCGATGGTGTGCATGTCCTGGCCTTGGCGGCGGAAGCGGCGGCGGTCCTTCTGCATCAGAGCCACCAGGAAGCTGCACGTGGCGTCGTCGTCCTCGGGGTCGTCATCCTCCTCCAGCAGGGAGATCTTATACTGAGGGTTGATCCAGAACGTGTCTGCAGGGAGGCGGTAAGACCAAAGCATCATGGGATATGTAGTGGGTTCAGGTGAAGGGTAAAAGCAGAAACTTCCATTAAAATAAAGGTCATCTCAGTCTTTTCTCTTGTCTTTAATTGATTCATACTTTCTACTCTGATTTCAATCTGTGAGCTTAGATTGCATTTCTTGTCCATTACTTCATTGATCTCATACTCGGTATTGGATGGCGTCTGCATCCACTAAAAGCCTCTGGGTAAAACTTAAACTTTGGTTCCACATCTCGCAAACTCCCTCCCTGGACCTGGACCTGGACCATCCTCAGACGGCTTGTCCTGGTCTTTGGGTGCACGTCTCAGTTTAAATGAGTCTGTGCTGTTTGTGGTTTATATTCTGGTTTATGTGTGTTAATATTTTTATGATCTCAGTGGGGGATTAACAAGGTAAATAAAGATTTAACAATGACAAAAAAAGATGAACGTGATGACTGTCCCCCCCCCAGCCTCACTGGGATGGTTCCTGCAGCCCCCCGCAGTGCTTCCTCTCCTCCATCCACCCACAAACATTGTGG
Organism: Chaetodon trifascialis; assembly: GCF_039877785.1. Lineage (NCBI taxonomy): Eukaryota > Metazoa > Chordata > Actinopteri > Chaetodontiformes > Chaetodontidae > Chaetodon > Chaetodon trifascialis. The sequence goes on from NC_092057.1 coordinate 8,756,783, forward strand.
TGTTCCAAAAAGTGGTGGAGTCCTGACTGAGAGCGTCTGGGGTCAGATTACAGATCTCCAGCCTGGAGAACTGACGCAGAAACTCCTGGAAAGACATCCTGAGAGACAGACGACAGACAGACAGACAGACAGACAGACAGACAGACAGACAGACAGACAGACGACAGACAGACAGACAGACAGACAGACAGACAGACAGACAGACAGACAGACAGACAGACAGACAGACAGACAGACAGACAGTTTATCGTCCTCGTCCTCTAGTAAACGCTCACATTTATCTTCATAGCAGAAACCTACCAGAACTCTCCGTCCTCCATCTTACAGAGCAGCTCGTCTTTCTCTGCAGAGTCGATGGAGCTCCACTCTGAAGAACTGACCCCAACACAGGTCAGATTATCCACAGGTTAGATTATTCGCACGTCAGAAACTCCACAGGTTATATTATTCACAGGTCAGATTATTCACAGGTCAGATTATCCACAGGTCAGATTATTCACATGTTCATCTCCTCATATTCGTTCTAAAGTGTGTTTTAAAGGTGAAGCACTGACTTGTCGCTCCAGGCTCCGGTCCACTCCACCTGACCCCAGGGGTTTCTTATCCGGATCAGACGCTCTTGCCGACTGCGGTACTCCACCTGCAGACACACAAAGACCGGATCCTGATCCTGATGCAGCTAGTCCTCACTTCTATGCTCGACGTGACGGTGACAGCTGAGCTCACCTGTCTGAGTCCGGTAACAGAGTAGGCGTGGCCTTTCACCAGCTTCTTGAAGGTCACCGCCTCCATGTCAAAGGCGCTGGTGATCTGAGGACAAAGCAGACAAGCAGCTGACATTGATGCAACCTCTGACATTTGACTTGAGGGAAATGTTTCAGGGGTCTCTGGGGAGAATTTCTTGATATTGAGGTTGAGGTTTAGGTGTGTGCGTGTGTGTGTGTGTGTGCGTGTGTGTGTGCGACTGACGTCTATGGAGCAGCCCAGCAGTGATCCCCTCTCCAGAGCTTTGCCGATGATACGATAAAGATCTCCGGGAGCTTTCTTCAGCTCGTACATCTCCGACACGCCGCCTGTAAAGTCCTCGAAACCTTCAGTGGTGCTGCCACCAGACAGCGCCTCATACGAGCCGTTCAACCTCAAAACACACAAAAAACACAAACCAAAATCACTGAAGTTTCTTACTTGAACTGTGGAAAAGTCCAGGAAACATTCAGAGTTTCATGAGAGACTTGAGTTGTTGTGGTTTCTGAGACTCAAGTTTAACATAGTTCAGAAGTTCAAGAAGAAACAAGTGTCAAAGCATCTGAACTGTCTAAACACACTGATCTGTGAAGAGGTCAAAGGTCAGAGGGAATCTCAGGTTCAAAGTGGAGTTGTTCCCTCAGCATGTTGGCGGGTGGATGGTCTTACTTGGCGTAGGCCTTCTCCAACAGGGCACTCCAGAACTCGCTGCCTTCAGCTGAATGGACGAACATCAGTTCTCCGTCTTTGACCGGCAGACGGTCGTCGATCACCACGTCCACCCACTCACCGAACTGCCAGAACTACAGAGAGAGAGACAGAAGAAGAAACTCTGAAAGTGAGCCAGTTAGAAACAAGGATTCCATCCAAAGATTGAAAGAGGCAACAAGTGAAATCTGACTTTTAGTGCCTCAAGTGACAAAAACTGAACTGCTTCAGTTCCACATCAATGCTTCTTGAAGATGTGGTGGGCGTGTCTCTGAGCAGGTAAAGCCTCACCTGGAAGTGGAAGATGCCAGCGTATTCACGGTTGAAGCTCTGACCGTGAGGAACCACACGATGCAGCAGCCTTTCGTTCAGAGTCAGAGAGCCAATAGCAGCCAGCAGCCAGCAGTCACCTGGAAAACCAGCACAGGTGAAAGAGACGATCTTCACACCTTTCAGCACTCCAAACTTCACTTCATCATGCATGATCCTGTATGATCTGATGTGATCTTGTGTGATCTGGTGAATCCAGCTGCTTCACACAGCAACATTTTACCTGCAGAACAAAGTATTTGAACTTGTTTTTCATGTTTTAAAGCTCCACGGACTTGATGATGAACTTTGAGTCTTTTCTAGTTTTTCTCGATTATCTCAACATCACAACAGGATTATCTTTGTTTCTTCACACATCAAACTGTTTTTTTGACGGCTCTTTGCTGATTGTAAACAAACACATTATTTGACACAGTGACATCACAGTTGACATCATGAGGTGATGGAGATCATGGATCTGATGGGAGGAACAGACTTCGTCCTCTGACATGTTTCCAGAAAACGTTTGCTAATGTGCAGACTGACTCCATTAGCCTGAATGGACACTCCGATGGTCTGTGGGGACGGACTAATGCTAGGCTAAATGCTAACATCAACAACAGCATCAGCTATTTTCACATTAAGCTGCTAATGCTTCCTGCTAATGGAGCTTTGGGCTAATGGAGCTTCCGTCCATCAGACATCCATTCACTGTTCAATAAAGCTGAGGTCACCACTGATGGGCTGAGCGCTGCCTTCAGGTGCTCCCGCTGAGAAGGGAAACTTAAAGCTCCAACACATGAGGATACTTTGGACAACAGCGTCCTTCCAGCTTTGTGTTTGTCCGTTTTCACCTTCAAAAAGTCTCTAACATCATCAATTATCTATATTTTTAAAACTTTTTGTGAAGTTATGGTTGAAATATAGTTTCTTAAAAACACATTTCCCAGCAAGAAGGGAAATTAAATTTATCTAAATGTAATTAAGAAGCTTCTTAAAAGTAAAGCATCATCTTTGTCTTTAGTTTCAGGTCTCAGATTTTTATTTGTTGGATTGTTTCTTATTTAGAATTGAGACACTTTTGCAGAACAATATTCCACATGAAGTCCTTCATACGAGATTCATCTGTTCGTACCAACACGTCAGATCTGTCCCCTGTGAGGCTGTCATCAGGACAAACGGACCGAGCCGTCCGCTGGACAGAAGGAGGATTCACTAATAAGAATGTCAGCAGGCCTCATCCAACAACGTCAGAGGAGACAGTGGACATGGACGAAGCCGCAAACAGCTGACCGTCCACAGTGTTCCCAGGGACACTGGTCTAAGACGGGACCCCCAAGCTCACTGAGGCAGGATCCCACCAGGTGATAGACAGAGCCACAGAGGATCATCATCCAGCCAGTTATTCACTGCACATGATCAATAATCAATAATCAGAATCTGTGCGGTGGCTGGTCGTGAGCTCATGTGGCAGCTGATGAAGTCACCTGACAAACGTCTGTTTCTTTCCTATCAACACGTTTGATCACCTGTTCATCTCTTACAGCACCAGAACGAGTCAGCTGTCATAAAAACGACCTGGACTGAGCAGCAAACATTAGCCAGAGACAGAGCAGGGCGGGGCTTCCTGGAATGCAGGCGTTCTGATGTGATGACATCAGCATCCAGCAGTGACACACAGAGAGGCGGAGTCATACTGATCATTCTTGTCCAATCCGTGCCCACAGTCACAGATTATACAACTACACACACACACACACACACACACACACACACACACACACACACACACACACACACACACACACACACACACACACACACACACACACACACACACACACACACACAGGCAGGACTCCACCCTGCTGCTCAGAGCTGGTTGGAGATCAGCCTGACTGCTCGCCTTTGTTCTGAGGCTCTCTCTCTTTCTCACACACACACACACACACACACACACACACACACACACACACACACACACACACACACACACACACACACACACACACACACACACACACACACACACACACACACACACACACAGACTAAACAAACTGGTCTGTTGCTCCGGCTCTGTCCTTGAGGAGGTGGTGTTAGCCAAGCTGACATCAGTCATGGATAACCCCTCCCCTCCCCCCACCCCCATGAGGTGGTGGGGGCTCTAAGGAGCTCCTTCACCCCAACAGCTGTCAGACTGTCAGATATCATCTCAAAGCTGATGTATTTATATACTCTCCTTCTTCTATAGTTGATTTTATCTCGTGTCTTTTTTATTATTATTAAAAAATTATTATTATTTTTGCCTTTTCTTCTCCTTCTGTTGTTCACCTCAACATTTTATTCTGCTGCTGTAACTGTTGAATCTCCCTGGTGTGGGATAAATAGTCTTATCTTATCTTATCTTATCTTATCTTATCTTATCTTATCTTATCTTACCTTATCGACTTAGATTCATTTATTAAAGACTTACCCGTACCTTAACTTAAGTCTTCACCCGAAAATCTTACGATTTTCATTATGTGTTTTGTCCCCATCAGGACAGCGAGTCCCCACAATGTGACTGTAGAAACAGATTTATGTCCGTAGAACAGCAGTCATACGCACACACACACACACACACACACACACACACACACACACACACACACACACACACACACACACACACACACACACACACACACACACACACACACACACACACACACACACACACACACACACACACACACACACACATGCACCACACCAGGACCCTCACCTGTGCACAGACACCTTGCTGTGGGTCTTCTTCGGTGCTTCTTTATGAACGAACATGTTTGTTTGCTGCGTGTCTCTTCCGGTTCTTACTCTGACCCAATAAAGCTGAGTCTCTCGCAGTGCATGCTGGGAGCTCTGGCCTGTCATACAAAGGCTGTACTTGTAACCAGTAGTGTGTATTTCACACTGCGTACTGTTTTCTGTCATAGTACACAGTGAGAGAGCAGGCCGAGTGGTTTCTGGTTCTGAAGTGCAGAAACAAACAATAACACAGATGATGTCAAACCACCACTGTTCACGATCTTCTGGTTTACCTGAGACATGGGTAACACCTGTCTGACAGGAAGGAAGGAGATTCACCTACGTCTGGTCTCATGACCTCACTGCAGGTGAGACGTCAGCTGGAACTTGTCCTCCTGCTGTTTGAAGCGCAACATTAACAACCAGCAGGTCACTTCCTGTCACTCTGATGCACTTCAGATTATTGACTACAAAAAGGAAACAAACAAAAGGCCGAGAGGACGGCGAGGTCAGGACACAGCAGGGACACGGTGCAACAGGGAGCCCCGAGACAGGCAAGATCCAGGACAAATAACAGTCCAGAAACCCTGGAAAGGCCGGGGAAGGCCTGGAACACTTAACCCACAAGGTACAAATACACTGGTGTGGGCGAAAAATACAGACTTAAAGACACTTTGAGGGGAAGACTAACGAGGGACAGATGAAACCAATTTACAATCACAAAGGTGGGAAAGCACAAAGACAGGAAGTGAAGTGCCTGAACCAGGCAGAGCGGAACGTATTTCTCACTAAAACAGGAAACAGACAGCAAACAAACCCCAGGACCGGACATGTCCTGGAGCTCTGCAGCTGATCCTGGATCAGCGGGACACTCTAATCAAACAGCAGGACCTGCCTGAGAGACAACAGCTCACATCAACACAAGGACACAAACTGTTTCCTGAAGGAGGTAACACAGTTTATCCCCGCCGCTGTGGGGGACCTGAACGCCTCACGACGTTTCTGCAGCTCATCCACCTGTCGATGTTTGACCACGTCAGGTATGAACGTCACCTCACTGTGAAGTCCGTATCCTCAGAGTACGAACACGCAGCCGCCGTTCGCCTCGTCGCCTGTCGGAGGCGGTGCATCTTCTTCAACGTCCAATGAAAAGCCACATGATTCGTCAACTCCCATGATTCCACACTACCTGGTCTTAAAACAGTATGAAGCGTCAGTGACTCAGATGGAGCTCTGTGGAGTCTGATGGATGACCTCGAGCGATGTCACTTGAGTCGTCAGAAAGAAGCGATCTGACCTCTGAAGCTAGTTAAACTATGCTAGCTGCTGCTGTCACACATCACACACAGCTGTCAGAGGGACCGCTGCATTGGGGGTAATGGGGGGTGCCAGGTTTTAACCAGGAAGAAGGACGCGTGATATCTGTGGTTATGATCTCAACCTTTTTAAAAACTGTCCATCATGAGTTCAGCAATGTTATTAATCTGATGGCTGATTCTCATTCGTCAGGAAGCCCATCACCTTTTCTACAGCAACTGATCGATCGATCAATTGATTGATGAGGTGGATAAACCGTCACCTGCATTTGATCAAACACCTCAGTGGTGTCAAGAGGAGTGAAAGCAGAGCAACACTTTAACAAACAGCTGATTTCATGGCCACACATCTCATCTGTCAAAACGTCAGACTGTCCACACACGCGTGCTGCATCGTGTCTCATGAAGTGTTTGCATTGTTTACATAGATGTCATGGGACACACAAGACTTCATTGTGCTATTCGTCACATACACACACACACACACACACACACACACACACACACACACACACACACACACACACACACACACACACACACACACACACACACACCCTCTCTCTGTTGATGGGGTGAACTCCCTGTTTACTCTCTGACTCATGCAGTCAGCTGGTCCCTTAGCACCGGTCGTCAGGGAAGTTCCCTTTTAACCACAGACTGTGTGTGAGGCCAGCTGATGGGACTCACCCAGCGCTCCCTGACAGATGTCCGTCCTGGTGGCTCCACCCACGATGAACTGAGGGTTCTCCGTCAGCTCCTGAAACAGCCAATCAGAAACACTGTCTGTTTTTCTCTTCACACTGCATCAGAAGACGTTAGCTCAGGTGGTTTGTCAGCAGGTGGAGCCGCAACACTTAGAGACAGACGGACATCGTCTGAGTCAAAGATCACACGTCTTCTTCTTGGAGTCTAATAAGCAGTCTAATATCAGAGGACACGTCCAAAATACCTGTTTCATGTTTTTACGATTTCTGCAGTATTGCAGTGATCCAGTGACAGCAGTTAGTACATCCATGAGGACACGGCTAACAGGAAACTGCTAACAGGAAACTGCTAACAGGAGCTACTAACAGGAGCTGCACTGTCGCCTCACAGGTAGAAGGTCCTGGTTCAATTCCCACTGTGGGCGCCCGGGGCGTGTCCTCCACCGTGCCTTCAGTGCCTGCTGCTCGAGGAAAGGGGCCTTTCTGTGTGGAGTTTGCATGTTCTCCCCGTGTTCACCTGGGGTATCCTCCATAAAAAAAAAAAAAAAAACACTAAAAACATGCAAGAAGATCACCACCTAACCAATGGTGACAAAAGGAACTGGGTCCCCGGGCACCACTGTCGGCTGGCAGCCCACCGCTCCTGGTCCGCCGTGGAGGAAGGACTGACCAAGGATGGGTCAAATGTGGAGAAATAATTTCACATAAGCATGGCAGGTGTGCATGTAGCATGCATTGTTGTGTGTGATAAATAAAGTACATCTCTTCTTCTTCTTCTTCTTCTTCTTCTTCTTCTTCTTCTTCTTCTTCTTCTTCTTCTTCTTCTCTAACAGGGCACTGCTAACAGGAGCTGCTAACAGGACTCTGCTAACAGGACACTGCTAACCCAGATCACGTCCACATTTCATTTGTTCTCTGCCAAAATCTCCAATCTAACAATTTTATACAACTTATGTGTCGGCTCTCTCAGTTCTAGTTTCTAGTTTAAAGACAGATGAAAGCTTTCACTCGCTAACTTTAACAAACACTTGTCAGATCACAGTTCATATATGAAAAGAGCCGTAGTGTGACCAGAAATAAAGCCTCTGATGTCTAAAATTACACTTGTACACTAACATGTTAACATGCTAAATGTCACATGACATCATGTGTGCTAACACTGATCTTTGGGGTGGGGTCTGCAAAGCCTTGTGGGGGCACTGCTATGGCTGTGGACTTTGTTTTTCATATCAAACAATCACTGTCTTCCTCTGAATACTCAGCCCCGTCTCATTTATCTGTCAGTTATCACATCCTGCCACAAACAGTTCAGGACCACACAGGAAGCAGCATCCGGTTCAGCCAATCACAGGCCTGAGATTCAGAATAATGAGTCTGCAGCAGTTTGGATGAACTGAATATTTGTGATAGTGTGACAGTCAGCTGGTCTGAGAGGCCGAAGACAAAGACATCTCTGTGTGAACACCACAGAAACCAAATGTTTCCTCTGATGTTTGATTCACTTGGTTATCATCAGCCCTTGTTTGGGATCAGGGATGAATTCTGAGACAACAGGCTCCTGAGCCCAGACATGCAAACCACCGCCCCCAAACACATGAACTAGACCTCCACAATGAAAGACTCTTTGTTGCTGATTTGACCCATTGACCACTATTGACCTGTTCGCTTTAGCCTCAGTCTATTAACATGATATCTTGATCTGGGATCTGTTAGCTTTAGCCTCAGTCTGTTAGCCTGACACCATGAACTGGGGTCTGTTAGCTTTAGCACCCTTACCGTTGGTCTTTTCCACTCCACCCCTCTGGTTTTGGCAGTGAACGGTCCGAGTTCCTTGAAGCCCAGTGAGGCTGGCTCTGCAGGGAACAGTGGGTCCTCAAACAAGGATCCATTCTGCAGACAGTCCTCCTTCAAGGCCTGGAAGTCCTGGTTCAGGTAGTGTATAGCCTGCTGGACCGAACCTAGACCTACAGCCTTCTGCCGGTCTTTCTGGATCTGCATGGACAGGCCTCCAAACATCCTGATCCACAACACATCAGAAAAGTGATCTGAATCAGCAACATATGATTGTGATTAGTCTGGTTCAGACATTCATGGTCCCCTCAGGATGAAGTGTGATAACTTTATTGATCCTCTGACTTTTCATTTAGCGCCACCATCAGGTCAACATTTGAATGTGTCTTTTATGACCAAAAACCTGCACAACTGATGACATTCAGCTTCAGCTGTACTTTGTGTTTACTGCTAACTAGCTAATGCCAACATACTAACAGGTTAATGTAAGATGGTGAACATGATAAATATTATACCTGCTAAACATTAGCATGTTGTCACTGTGAGCATGCTAGCATGCATTAGCGTCAAGCTGGGACATTGGGGAAAGAAAAGACTTAGCAAGACGCCATGTTGGCCAATCACACACATGCAAGAACGCCTTCCTGGTAGGTGATTCTATAACATGAACAAACCGGATCAGAGGACGTGTCACCTGGACCTGAACCAACACCAGCACAGACCCCCACGCTGCTTCACTGCAGCTCCACCACCTTCAGTCCTGATCTACCATGAACCCTCTGAAGATGTACAAATGACCATAATGAACACAAAGCTTTGATTAGATATTTCCAGGATGTTCTCTGAGTCCACGGCTGGTTTGATGCCAGCGGAGACGTTTAACCCCATGTGGGGGTCTGTGTGGGTGAAGAGGAGATGAGTCCAGATGACCAGATTACAGACAGTTTAGATCAGATTAGAGAGACAAATAACAAACATGCACCTGTACCTGATCTCTGTCCAATGGGCTCGTTGGAAGCTGACAAGAAACAGAAGTCTGGTTAGTTCATCAAATCCTGGAGACAGATCAGACTCATGTCATTACAGCAACAAGTTACTCAAGTACTTCAAAGTTGTACTTGAGTAATGTTTGTTTTCCTCTGCTGCAGGAAGGAGTCCATGGATCAATGAACACTTCACTCACTTTAAATATTCATGTTTTTACAGGAAACGTTACAGATGAACGAATAAATTGATAAACTGAGAAGTTAATGTGCTGATCAGTTGATGGCGAGGTTATTGATGACAGCACAGTCTGATGGTCTGAGCTGAGCAGCAGCTTCCTGACAGCAGATCAGCTGACTCATCAAAGCTCGCTGTGTTTCTGGAGCTCCACCAAATACCACACTGGTACCGACTGGGATGTGAGCAGTGACTGGTTCTATTCAAGTTCCACTCTCTGTCTGTGAGAACAGCCACAACATCACCAAGACCAGTTTAAAGATACAGTCTGCTGTGAGTCGGTCAGTCCAGACAGAACCAGTACAGAGCTCCCAGGCCAGCCCTCAGACCCCCAGGGTACAGCGCTCCGAGGCCGGCCCTCAGACCCCCAGGCCCCAAGGTACCACAGGTTTACTCTGCTTTACGTATGAGCAGGTGAGCTGCGTCCATCTACGTCACCTGATTGACCACACATCCACCGCTCAGCTCCTCCATCCTCCATTGTGTGGCCCCGAGTCAAAATCTAGTCCTGAATTGTTTTAGTTCATATTTATCGATCACCCCTTTTTATCTTGAATCAAACTGTTCATCTTCATCATCAATACATCTGCCAAACAACTTCTTTAACAACGGATTGACTGTTGGTCATTCATCTGTCTTTGACTGTCTGAGCAGAAAAGATAGAAAGACAAACAACAAAGAAATATTCTAACTTAAAAATTACTTCAGAATCTAATCAGCTGTTTCCAGTGAACAAGGAGTTGATCAGTTCAATCAGTTTGGGTTCAGGTTTCATGGGTTCAGGGCATAGAAGCAGTTGGTTGGTTGATTGAAACAGAATAAAAACACCACAAATACAGAGACTGAAGAGAAACTTGGAACTTTTCTCTCTGCTAACGTTTTCTAAAATAGAAATAAATGAATAACTTGTTTCCAGGAGAGACTCGGGTGCTTCCTGCCAATCATCAGCCTGATATTAACACCTGGTACATATATATATATATATATATATATATATATATATATATATATATATATATATATATATATATATATATAAAATATTTTCAACCCTGTGCTGAGCCTGCCGCAATTGAAATTTCGTTCGGTGTTCACTTGCTGTTTACTCAATGACAATAAAATTTGTCTAAGTGGTCATGGAGCCATGAAACACAGCCTTTCCTGTCCTTTCCTTTCCTTTGTTCCTTGTCTGTCATCTTTTGTTTGCTCTCAGGTGTTTCCTGTATTTCTGATCAGTGATCATTCACTGCAGAAAGTGGTCAGATTCCGCTAACGAAAATCATTTAAAGATCGGTGCGTGACGCTGCAGGAGGACTTCTCTGATTGGTTAATGAACAAAATGATGTTTCTGCTGAATCAGACAAAAAGCAGAGAAAACAGGCGCTCCGGCTTTTACAGCAGATCACCATCACCACAGACTCACATCAGTCCCACAGACCTCAGACCAGTGAAACCAACACAAACACTTACCGGCGTGTCGCTCCTCCGCGCCTCAGTCCGCTGGAAGCTGTCGGTACTGTAGTACTGTGAGCTGTAGTGCTGCGAGCAGTACTGTATGTAGTAATACTCTGAGCTGCAGTACTGTGAGCAGCGGTACTGTGGATGCAGGTGATGCTGGTGTAGAATGTTTTGCTGCAGCGCCCAGCCCCGCCCGGCGAGAGGGGCGGGGCCACGTCGTCATCTTGGGCGAGTTAAAGACACAGCACAGTTTCATGATGTTTGTGGAAAAAAGAACAAAATCTAAGCAAACATCAGGAAACTGTGTGCTGTTTTATTTCCACTCTGCAGAAGACCGAACCGTTTTTGACCGAAACAAGGAACATTTAGTATTTATTAAAATACACTCAATGTAATTTGTATTTATCAATCGAATGTCGCTATTAATGGATTGACGCTGACACGTTTTAATTGTGCCTAAGGAACAGCGCACAGGAAATGACCTCAGTATTGTCTGAAGGGTTTTCTGATTGAGCTGATTAGTTCACAGAACCTCTTTGTGCTAAGCTAAGCTAATCATGTCCAGGACCCATGTCCTGGTCACACAAAGGTGAAACTATCTGAAACATATAACTCAGAAAGAGTCCACTAAATGTTGGATTGTTCCCATTTGTTACTCAGTAGCTAGCAAGCTAACACGGCAACTGGTTAGTGACAGCTCTCTAGCTAGCACATGTTAGCACTGAAGATTTGTAGTTTGGGGATTTAGAGAATTAAATCATTTTGAACAGTCAGAATAGAATTTGTACAGAACATATGACCACCCCTACTCCACCTCTGATTGGTTTACATTTCTTCTAACCTAATGAAGCAACGAACACTAGCCAACCAGACGACATGTGATAGGTCTTTCTGTAAATTTTTGCCTTGCAGATTTCAGAATAATGGGCTGCTGGAACATTGGTCAGTCCTCCTGAAACTGACATTACCTTGCTAGTACTAGCATAACATTGTTTAGAATAGCACAGACAATTCCACCGTGATCTGTGAGTGTTTAGTGATTATTGTTGCGCAATTTTTCTGTTCCTTTTTGTTTTTGATGGAGCTAGCAGTTTCCCTCTACTTCCTGTCTTTGTGTTAAGCTAAGCTAAACCTATCTCTGTGGTGGACACACTGACAGAATCACAGAACACATCTCCTCAGCCTGTTAAAGGGTTTGCGGATAGATTTATTGACTTTACATCATCAGTCCGGTAGTGTATGGAATACAACAGAAGCCTCACAGATAAAACATGAGCAGTGACAGGAAGAGAAGCTGCAGCTGTAAACACGAATATGGCGTCCTGCAGTAACACTGAAGCTCTGGGCAAACATGGAGCAGCGGCTCAGATCATGGAGAAGTTTAACCACTGCAGGAAGAGGACAGAGGAACCAGGTCCGAGTCAACATCTGAACATTTCTGATTCATTCATACTGGATTTCATTGACTGTGAGATAATCTGCTGTCATGGCTGGACCAGGTCCTGGTTCTCACACAGACTTTGAATGTGTTAAACAGACTTCGATGTACTTCCTGTTCTCACCTGGTTGAAGTTGAGCTCGATGGAGCCGCTGTCACTGCTGTCGAGCTTCTTAAAGATCCCTGAGGAGTAAAAAAAGATCACACATCAGACATTTTCTAACAGTTTGAAGCTGTGTCAGTTAGCATACTTAGCTAACTTTTGAAATGTTGATGTGATGGAGCCTTAAGTCTCAAAGACTTATATTTTTTCATCTTCAGCACAAAACTGACTAAGTGCTGCATGTAAATGAAAAAGTTGCTTTTATAGATTTTTGTCCTGCAGCCCTAGATTCATGATTAGCCATCAGACTGTGGAGGACTCACTGAACATCATCTCCAGCCTCATCAGACAGCCCACAAAGTTGTCGAAGTCAATGGTCATGTCGGGGTCAGAGTATCGAGCCACCAGCAGCTGGTAGATGGTGTTGTTGAGGGTGAAACCTGGAGGACGACAGGAGAAGTTACTGGGGAGAACAAACCAGACCATCATGCTTACACTAACGCCTCAAAAATTCTATCGTGAATGACTTTATGATTTTGATATATGCTGTGAAATCTTAATAAATATGAGCATGTCAAGACAAAAGGGCTGAAATTAAGAATGAGTTCACTTCTCTTACAACCAAAGCTAATAAAAAAAAACAAAACTTGCCCATTGCTTCCAAAGCCACAACACAATGAATCAACGCAAGAAAAAGTACAGCTGCTAACACTGCTAACGAACCTTCAGGAGGACTTAACGTACCATCACCATCAGTCTATTGACAGAAAAGTGTTGAGTCCAGACAGCAGCAGCAGAAAGAAGCACACAAACATGATTCATTTTATTAATACTATTATTATCATAGCATTAACACACAGAATGACAGAGAAGAAGAAGAAGAAGAAGAAGAAGAAGAAGAAGAAGAAGAAGAAGAAGAAGAAGAAGAAAACAGGTGTGACTGCAGGGAGTCAGCTGGAATCTCTACGACTCCCAACATCCTGACGTTAAATACAAATATGTTGGACTGATTTTCTGAGCCAGGAATCATCTGACGGCCTGCACTAATCTCAGCCAACATAAAGAAAATAGTTTTCTGTAGAAAACAGACATGATAGTTAGTGATGACCAGCAGCAGTAAACAGTTTACCTGCTGCAGACGACTCTTAAGGAAACACGACAAGGTGCAAATTGACTGAAGCTCCTATCACAATCAGTCAGACAGAAACACATGTTGATCTGATTCGGAGTGACATCACTTCCTGTGGAGATCATTATCTCTGAGGATCCAGAACAAACCTCCAGAAATCCACCGAGAAACCAGAGAAGGAGACTCAGTAGAATCATCCTGTTTTTAAGTTTTCTTTGGTATCACAGTGATACAGTCTGTACATCCATGAGTACACTGCTAACAGCTAACTGCAAACAGGACCTGCTAACAGGAGCAGCTAACTGCTAACAAGAGCAGCTAACTGCTAACAGCAGCTGCTAACAACTGCTAACAGTTTTTAACGGGAGAGAGCTGCCAGTCGTGCAGTATTACAGGTGACAAACAGCATAGAGGTCAAAGGTCACACACTGTGGAGCACCATATGTACCGAACGTGACCAACTTTTCCACACAGCTGAAGCTTCCACCTTAAACTGAAGGTATTACAGTAAAAAGCAGAGTGTTTGTGCTGCAGCTGTTTCTTCCCGTTGCTTTAGAAACCAGAACATTAGTTCAGCTGAGGGGCAGCGTCAGAGCCCCTGAGCATCACAACCAGATGTTCAAAATCAATGATCTTTGTCCTTTTTGGCCTCTGCAGAAGGAAAGACCTCAGATCAGCTCTACAAAGAGCTCAGACTCTCCTCCAGAGCCACTTGGACAAAATCATTTTATCAATCATTTTGGTTGATGTGAAACAAACTCTTGATCTGAATAAACATTTATCAATTATCAACAGTTCTGTGCTTCAAGTCAAACTTTGATGGTGAGTAATGTGAGAAAAGAGTCACATATTCATATTCAAACTCAGTCTGTGTCTCCTGCAGAACAGTAGAAGAAGAAAGAAAAGCTGAGCTGACCTGCGTCTTTGAAGGCAACTCTCATCTCTGGAGTGCTCATCGTCCCCGAGTTGTCGGAGTCATTCTTCTTATAGATCGACTGCAGACGCGTGAAAACAGACAGCTGCTGTTGTAAAATTCGTCGGGTGGATTCAGATATTTGGATTTAAAGGTCAAAGGTCACAAAGTTCTCACCAGGTATCTCTGCACCTTCTTCCACAGAGTGGCGAACTCTCCGAGGCCGAGCTTCCCGTTCCCGCTGTCCTGCTGAGGAATTAAGGATCTGGTTCCTTCTGTGATGTACGATTGGACCAAAGTGCAACAAAACGTCACGTCCTACATCTCTGCAGCTGACGTGAAATAAAATCTGAACGACAGCTCTGACTGCAGAGCGTCAGGAAGCTAAACGTGATGCTTTTAATGTTCAAGGATACATCCATCAGGTTGACCATGACCCTGCAGGTCTCCATGCTGAAGCCGTCAGTTTTGATATCAGTTCCTGTGAAGGAGAGACAGGAAGTTAAAGCCAAAGCTGAACAGGTGAACAGGTGACGTGGTTTGAGGTGCAGCTTTAACTTACGTTTGCCAACAATCTTGTTCATGATGGTCCTGAGCTCCACCGCAGAGATCTCCATGTCCTGAAACACAACAGGAAACATGTCACACCTGGACACCTGCAGATTAGTGTACACCTGGCCGCCACCATCACCTCATGTGTGATGGAGTAAGAGGCGGATGATCCTGTTTACGACCTGCATTCATCTGACACATGTTTTCATAACTCCTCTGTTTGAACAGTGTGTTTCTGTTTCAGAGAGAAAACTTACGTCTCCAGCAAGTTTTGAGAAGAGGCCTCTGAATCCTGCGTCCACTTCCTCATCAGACACCGTCTCCTGAATGAAGACACCATGACAACAGACACAACATTATTCACTTTCTTTACACTGTAACATTAAAACTGAGAACAAACTGTTGACTGACTGAAGACCAACCAGTAGCCTGAGGTTTGCAGTCTGCAGAATTATAATAAAGCAGAAATATCTGTTAAGCTGCTTTTGTGTTGGTTGCAGTATTCAGAGTTTGTTGCTTGACTCTTTTAGGTTGTCATTTTTAAATGCAGCCTTCATATTATTTTGCAGTTTGTGATACATTTCCATTCAGTAAAACATGATAAAAACACAGTGTTATCATGAATGAGCTGGATTTCTACTCGATGCGATGGGTTAAAAACCTTCAGTGCAGGTTTGTTTTATAGTTCAGTGTCAGATCACCAACATTAGAATCATGTACCGTACTTGATGAGGACATTTCCTGCTTAAATTATGCTCCCACAGTGACAGTGATTTTACTGACTTTATGATACAGAGCAACAGTGAGCTGCACACATACTCATAGAACTGGAGTTCCATCCAGGTAACTTAGACTTAGACAGACGATTCCTGAACCTGCTTCATTTTGTCTTCACTCCCAACAGGAACTGACCAATCATCATCAGCCATAAACCCAGAACATGTAAATATGGATCAAGCTTTACTTACATCTTCTAGCTCAGCGTTGACCGGGTCGTCACAGGGTCTGGCAGGACAGAAAATGTTAGAAAACACTGGAAGCATTGATCAGATATTCAGAAGTCAAATGCACACGCGCACACACACACACACACACACACACACACACACACACACACACACACACACACACACACACACACACACACACACACACACACACACACACACACACACACACACACACACACACACACACACAGCCCACCCATACACACTGACGGTCTTTCTGCTTTCACCACTTCCCCAGTGATCAGTAACAGCAGACTACAGGTCTCAAAAGCTCCCTTCAGAAACATTTGAGTGACCACAGAAACACTACAGACAGGTTTTTGTGCAGACTGTGGACCTGAACAGGGACTAAGACCAAAAATGTGTCTGACTATGTGACTAAAAAATAAGTCTGGACTGAAATCCAAAGAACTGAATCCAGTCTGGACTGCCCAAAGACCATCAGCACTGACTAAATAAGACAAGATTGAGTCCCTTGTTACTCCCCTCACAAATAGACTAGCAGGACCAATTTAAGAATCTTACTGGGTCTCTGTTTGCTTCTCAGAGAACACTCGGATGCAGAAGTCTCCGTTGAGGTGTGGTTCGAAGGTGGACGGGACGATCAGGTATTCTCCAGGTGGCAGTTTGAAGCGAGAGCTGACTTCACGCAGGTTGATGAAGGTTTCTGATCTTGCTGTCTGAGCGTGGGTCAGGAAGAAGTTCTTATCCAGATGCACCTCTCTCTGCCCTTGGAACTGAAGGGGGAAAACAGCCAATCAGGACAGCGCATATTTCAACACCTGTGCAGGTGGTACAGCCAATAAGCATCGTCTTTACATTTATATCTAATGTCTTGAATTAACATGCCGAGTTACAGAAATCCTAGAAAAGCCAGAGGGAAAAAAGCGACGGATCCAATTTTTGAAAGACTAATTGTTTTTACATGTTTAAGGCAGTTAAGCTAAAAAAAAACAGTTTTGTTCCTGCTGATCATTTTCCAAATCATTCATAGTCTTTTCATTGATTTGATTTCCTCCCAACAGCTACTGGGTCCTGTCCAGTTCACACAGAACCATCTGGGAGGTCATCCTTTGAAACTGCTTTTGAAACATTCTTGGCAGGTTATTTGATGAACCATCTGTCTATCACAAGCTAGGATCAAATCAATGAACCATATGACGTAATGGGACTCTGGAGCCAGTTTGGAGATGAGTGAAAACGTCTCTTCCATGGAGAAAAGCCTTCAATGCTGTTCTTTGCTCTTCTTTCAATGAAGAAATACTCTGCAGTTATGATCAAACTGATTTTATTGCAGCATCTACGCCAACCTCTTCAGGAGCCGTCACTGTTGTTTTTGAATGAAAACAACGCCTGACTATAGCTGCCAGTACTTCCTCATAGGAAGCTGATTGGTCTGAAACACTGAGGTTTTGCCACAAATGTGGAACTTGAAGCCTGGCAAGATGGATTCTCAGCTTTTGTGATCTTGTGAAATCAGCTGCCTCGCAATGCAATATCCTCACCACACTACACTACAAAGCAATACTTCTAAAACTGATGAATCAAAAAGGTGATAGGGGTCCTGGAAGTGTTTTTCATCATTTGACCTTTAACCTGAAGGTGTTGTCAGGGGTCCAGAGCTCACCTGTTTTGGAACCTAAAGCAAAACAGAAAGCAGGAGAAAGGTTTGCTCAGAAAGTTGTTGAATCTGTATTGCTGTGTAAGTTATGCTGAAGATCCTTTAGATCCTTTACTTCTTGATCTTCTTCTGCTTCTTCAGTTCTCACCTCATAGATGGCAAATCCAACGGTGTGCATGTCCTCTCCTTGTTTCCGGAGTTTCCTGCGGTTCTTCTGGATCAGACCGACCACGAAGCTGCAGCCCACTTCTCCATCATCTGGGTCATCATCTTCCTCCTCCAGCTTGATCACATACTGAGGATTTGTCCAGAATGTGTCTGCAGAGGAAAAATCAGCTTCCAGTTACATTAGGAAAATAACCTCACAGGAAACTCTTTACACCTCCAGCTCCATCAGACATCCCAAAATCTGTTACAAATGTACCACAAATACACCCTAATGAACCTTTACAGGGGAAGAAAAAACCCTCCCGTTCTATTCAAATTAGGTCCAGTCAGATGGGGTCAACCTTGATCAATGCTAGGGTATCTTCAGTTGGGCTGTTCTTTACTTATTTATATCTTTTTAAGTTGAAGACAGTGTATGTGCTAATCACGACTTCATCTCAGCAACAGTTCAGTTTACAATAATAATAACATTTCCAGTACTTACAGGGGTGGTTTCTACAGCCTCCAGCGGTGGATCCTCTCCTCCAGGTGCCATCAAATTTACTGACACTCCAGTGTTTGACAGAATCATCTTCAATAGTGTCGGGGGTCAGAGTGCACACCTCAATACGAGAGTAGTGACGCAAGAAATCTTTGAAGGACATCCTGCAGAGATAGGACAGATAGGAGCTCTCACTCTGCAGCTGCAAACACCATCACCACCATGTGTATCTACAACTGCCAGGACTTTGTGACATCTGAGCTCATGGTAGAATGCTTATATTTTTAGACACTCTTCCTACCAGAACTCTCCATCCTCAGCATTGGCATGTGGGCAGTCTCCCTGCACAGAGTCCCATTCAGATGATCTGTATGAACATAAGAATAAGAATAAGAATAAGAATAAGAATAAGAATAAGAATAAGAATAAGAATAAGAATAAGAATAAGAATACTACTAAAATAGAACAGACTAAATTTTGCACATTACAAGAAAACATGAAAACAAGCTTGGCAAAAAGTACATAAAAGGACAAAATTTGAAAACAACTGAGGTGCTGTACTGCTGCTTTGAAACACACTGGGATATACTGTAACTTCACACGAAAAGGAGATTTTCAGAAACGGGGACAGTGAATAGGTGAAATGTGTCTAGAGAGTCCAGCAGAACTCCAACAGGCAGAAACGTCTTGTCTGGGTCACATCCCAAAGAAGGCACGCCCTAGTGCCTCCACTGACTACAGACCAGTGGTGCTGATATTCCACCTGGTGAAGACCCTGGAGAGTCTGTCACACCTACAGCCCTGGATAAACCATTACTGGACCACCTTCAGTGTGCCTACCAGCCTCCTTCCCTGTGCCTACACTCACAAGGCCTGCTTTCCTCAGAGGCCCCAGCCATTCAATATCTGCAGTACAACCTGCAGAGGACAGTGACTCTCACCTTCTCCATGATGTGCTGACAGTCTTAACTGAGAATCGGTGGTGGTATGGGTCACAAACACACTGGAACTGGGGCTGAAAACAGGAATCAGCACCCACAACCAGATGTTGATGGCCCTAACTGTGGGTTTCATGTGTTCAATGACAAAAATAAATATGGAAATACTCAGAAATATGGTCAGACTGTCCCAGGTGGTGGACGTGTACTTTTGCATCTGCACTGCACTGCTACACTACAGACTGAAACCAGTGAGCCACTGTTGACCATCTGAAGTTTTACCAGTGTATGTGTGTAGTATAGAATTGCCCAGTGCAGAGGTGTGTCATTTTGTATTTCATTGTTGTAGTTGGTTTGGTTACCCGTCACTCCACGCTCCGGTCCACTCCACCTGACCCCAGGGGTTCCTCATCCTCACCAGCTTCTCCTGTCGACCCCGGAAGTTCACCTGGAAACAGTGCAGCAACATTTACATTCTCCTCTTTTTCTTAATATTTCTTTCTGATCTCATTTCTCATTTTAAGGAAGTGACTTTACCTCCACGGCACCTGTTAGCGAGTAAGCGTGGCCTTTCACCAGCTTCTGACGAGTGACAGCCTCAGAGTCTGCGGCACTGGTGATCTGCACCAAAGCAGCAATAGGGACAGATTAGTCATCATCACCAAAAGTCTTTTCTTCAGAGATTCATCTTTAGGGATAAAGTTCAGGTATTTATTTTCCTCTCTCGTATGCTCTTCTTGATTTCCATCTTTTCAGAAAATATTTGACCTTTTTCCTGCACCTCAAACTTAATATAAATATGAAAAGTTCCTCTAGCTGCAGATTTTGAGGATGAACTGTGTCATATTGAGCCTTAATTTCTGTTTCAGTTCAGTTATGTTTCTGTAGCAGACTCCAGCTGCAGGGATGAATTAACCTCAGATTACTTCTCAGCTACTGGGAGAATTTATGTTTGCCACCAAGAAAGTGTAGCTGGTTTTGCTTCAGCTAATCAAAAAGTGTCTGTTCTATTCTTAGTTTTAAAACATCTCAAATCATGTAAATAAAAACACAATAATAGACACTGCATACACTGACACGGACACTCCAAAACTGACCATTTCTGACTTGACAAAAATATGTGTTACTGGACACAATGAAGATAACTTGTAGTGTTTGTCCCTCCAGACTCACATCGATGGAGCAGCCCAGAAGGGCTCCAGCCTCCAGGGACTTCTTGATGATCTGGAATAGGTTGGCAGGGGGTCGCTGAAGGTCGTAGTTCTCAGCGATGCCACCAGTGAAATCTTCAAAGCCCTCAGTGGTGGAACCGCCAGACAATGCTTCATAGCAGCCGTTCACTCTGTGAGGAAAACAAAGAGAAGAGCAAACTGAAAATTAAAGCATATCTACGTCCAGGACAATAAATCTGTTTGTGCTGCCATTTAGTGGCTGCTGCATTTTGATTTCTCTCTGTGCAGTACAGGGCTTCATACAGCTGGACATGGTATGTGTAGAAATGAGTTTCCAACAAGGCTGACAAACTGCTGACTCTACACATACGCAGATGATACAGTCCTTCATAACTCCGATGAACGATTCCTCAACTCATATGCAGCAGAAAGCAGAAAAACAGGAATAAAGTTAGTATCTATGAGCCGACCTTCTTGTTTATAAAATTTCAATGCAGCTGTGCTTTATCTATTTTCATTTCCCCTTTATTTAATACAGAAGTCCTTTGAGATTAAAGCCTCATTTTCTTTTTTACCTCAATAAGAACGGTAGTTCAAACATTTCTAATACATTCAGGGATTCATGTAGGTCAGCTGTTGTGCCCATTGACAATTACTTCTGAAGTTCTACCATCGGCCAATTGGAGCTTTTGTAGGCGGGACGATGACCATCAATGCCATCTGCATAGCTTGCTACTTACTACTATTATAGTATTTTGCCACATTCATGAAAAATGGTGAAGACAAAAATGCAGCTGTCAATGTGACAAGAAAGAACTTGAACTTGAGGTCCACTCGCAAACATATTCATCAACATGACAAATTTGAAGTTAAAAGCTTCTGACAACCTAAACCACAGCTTCAACAGGACGGATAGTCACTGCTGATTGGTCAGAGAAAAGGTTTTCAAACTGTAGAGTGCCTCCCCAGAGAGACGTGAGAGATGTGAGGTAACAACATTGTGTGAGGTGAAAGGACGGGTGCATGCAGTTGTTAGTTATTATAGTTTGTCTGATGATTTGACTGCTTACCACTGTCAGCAGGTGGAGCTGCAGCAGTGACACACAGATCATGGAGCTGATGAAGTTACTTTAAAACACTTGGACATCAAAATCAGAAATCACCCTTCTTCTCATAGTCATGACTCAGTCAAACCTGACCACACAGACGTGTTTAGGTTCGATGTGACTCACACTTGCTCGTAAACATCACAAGAAACAACGCAAGAAAAAAGATGCTTACGGTAAATCTGCATCTCTATTCACCTCTGACCTGCACCAATTTGCCAAGGGCTCAGAATATTCTGCCCTTTGCTGCCCTTTACTCAAATACAGTGGACACAAGGACACATTAACCTTTACTTTAATGAATTATTCTGCATTCTGCATTCTAGTTGAAATCAATTTGAGCCT